>NC_091057.1:52980011-53283041 GCF_000393655.2 Nicotiana sylvestris | reverse complement strand
ACTTTTAAATTCCCTTTTCTGTAAATTGTTAGGTTTACCTAGTCGTATAGACTAGGTGCCGTCACGATAGTTCATGGAGAGAGAACTTGGGTCGTGACAATATCTAAAGATTTTATGCATATGAATACTTTAAACAGTCTAGTTTGATCACTTTGGTGACTAACAAACTATACAAACATTAATCATATACGTAAAATAAACAACTAATAGTTTCATCAACTCAATGGCCCAAGAAAAATTAATTATGTCATACCTTATGGTCTCAATTGGACTTCGTACCAATGCATTAACTTTCATGTAAAAAGAAGAGTAAACCGAAATCGGCAGAATTTAGGAGGGACCAAACAGCTTGTACGGATTTGAACATTATACATAATTTTATTTTTGAAAGTTGTCTCAGATTTGATCAAAATCCTTTGAGCTGCTAAGCAAATACATCACATATCCTAGTTTTAGACTTAGGATTCTACGTTAAGAACAAATCCCATATGGTTGTTGTTCTTATCTGCATCTCAAGCATATTGAAAGAAAACAACAAAATGCTCAAAGCCCTTTAAAGAACGAATCATTATTGGCGTCGTTCGAGCTTTCTTGGTTCAAAGGAAATTCTAGCCTAACATGTTAACTTAACATAAAGGAAACTTCACATTTTATATCAATGTCCTCAAATTAAAGTAAATTAAACCACATTCGAAATTATTACAAAACCCATTAAAACAGTTACGCATCAAACACAATAATATAATCTTTCTTTTACAAATATTATCAGTTCAAATATCCAGGCTCATAATATCACATGTAAACATAAACTTAATTCATACAGGGTCTTGAACATGATAATCTTACATAAAATTATTACAGAAAAACATACCTGAATCGTAAGTCATTATCACGAAGCGGAAGCGTTAGTTGAAATTGGTTTCTCGTCCCTTGTCCTAGCTTTTGTTACTGTCGACTTTAGTGATGGAAGAGAGAAATAAAATAAGGTAACCCTAATGGGTGGGGAGAGGACCAATTTATAGAGGTTCTTATTAATCTGGTACGTCCATCAAGTAACCGATCGGACGAATGAGATTTGATCATTAATTAAATATTTGTAACGATCTGACCGGTTGTTTTGAGCATTTGCACTTTCTCGGTTGTTTGAGGGAATGAATAGCTCCATATGATGTATTATGACTTATGTGAATCGTCGGTTTTTGTTTTCAGGTTATTCGGAATTGGTTTGAAAGAATGATTCTCAACTAGAAGCTTTAAATTTGAAATGTTTGACCAAGTTTGACTTTTTAGTATTTGACCTCAGATTGGATTTTTGATAGTTCTGTTAGCTCCGTTGGGTGATTTTGGACATAGGAGCGCGTCCGAATTGCGATTTGGAGGTCCGTAGTAGAATTTGGCTTAAAATGGCGAAAGTTGAAATTTGGAAAGTTTGACGGGAGTGAAATTTTTGATATCGGGGTCGGATTCTGCTTCCGAAATTTGGAGCAGGTCCATAATGTCGAATGTGATTTGATTGGTTTCGGCATCGGTTGTAGAATTTTGAAGTTTCAAGTTCATTGATTTCGAATTGAGGTTTGATTCATCGTTTCGATGTTGTTATGTATGTTTTGAGGCCTAGAGTAGGTATGTGTTATGATATGGGACTTTTTGGTATTTTCAGATGGGATCTCGAGAAGCTCGGGTGAGTTTCGGACGAGGTTCGGATCATCTTTGTTTCGTAGTGCATAGCTGAAGGCTGCTGGTTCTGGTGTTTCCGCATCTGTAGAAGAATTCACGCAGATGCGGATAGTTGATCGCAGAAGCGAAGGAAGGCTTGGTTGCAATGGATCACATAAGCGGGAATAGGGGTGTATCTGCGGCTCCGCAGAAGCGGAGATCTTGGGCCTAGAAGCGAGAGTTATCACATAAGCGTGTTTGGGTTTGCACTTGCAGTTGCGCAATAATGGATGTTGATTCGCAAGTATGAGGGGTCAGTTGTCTAGTGGAGTCCGTAGAAGTGGAGCTCGTGTCGCAGAAGCGATGCCACAAAGCGGCTAATTTGTCCGCAAATGTGGAAAATGTTGGGCAGTAGCTATAAATCGAAGTTTTGGTTCTTTCTTTATATTTTGAGATGTGGGACTCGGATTGAGGCGATTTTTGGAGCAATTTTCATCACAAGGATTGGAGTAAGTGTTCTACACTTGGTTTTGATTTTATTCCATGAATCTATCTTTATTTTTGGCAATTGGTTGATGAATTTTAAAGAGAAATTGGGGGTTTTGGCCAAAAGTTTCATAATATGAATTTTTGAGTTTTGAACACTGATTTGGAGTCGAAATTGAGTTAAACTAGTATGGTTGGACTTGTAATTGAATGGGTTGTTGGATTTTGTGAGTTTTGTCGGGTTCTGAGGTGCGGGCCCTGGTGTGATTTTTGGCCGGATTTAGGATTTGATGTAGGATTCGATATTTATCATTAGTAATTGCTTCTTGGGCTTTATTTGACGTATATGAGTTGCTTTTGGCTAGTTTTGAGCCGTTCGGAGGTCGTTACGTGTGTGATGGCATTTTTGGAGGATCGCTTCGCTTGCTCGGTGTTGGAATTGGCTTATTCAAGATAAGTAACTCTTCTAAACTTTGTGCTGAGGGTATGAAACCCCGAATTACGTGTTATGTGATTGATCTTGAGGTGATGCATATGCTAGGTGACGGGCATGTGGACGTGCACTTTATGAATTATGACTCTATTTTTTCATGGCAGTGTTTAGTAGCCCTTTTTTGTTGATATTTGTGTTTTCACCATGTGATTAAGTAACTGAGCTGTCAATCATGCTAAATATCATGTTTAGGCTTTATGGTGATATTGTTAGGACCCATAGTGGTCATTTCTTAATATCATCTCATTGACTTCATTGATATTTCGTGCTCAGTCATATTCATGCATTTCTATCATACCTCAATCTCAGTTGTTGTTTATTGATACATCGTATCATTGTTATCGGGCTAGTTTCATGACATTGTCAACACGTGAGTCTGGAGAAATTGATGAATGAGTGAGGCTGAGAGCCTGATTATGAGTGACAGTTATGGGATCGGGCTGCATGTCATAGCATGTTATATTGATTTATGCCTGGATCTGGCTTATGATAGCGCTTGCTATAAGAGCCCCTCCGGAGCCTGTACATACCCCTAGTGAGCGCGGTTGATTATATTGACGGATGGATCTTCCATGGACATGGATCTTATCCAAAGCATTTATATACCTGGAGATGGATCTTCTCCATGGGGCCGAATTGGCCTTCCTCGGTACAGAGTAACTGATGGTCAGTGATGTATATATTCCGGGATAGATCTACCCTGGGCCGTATGGGCCATATACAGTTCCGAGTGGTTGAGCATAATGAGTGAAAAGTATGAGACAGTGAGATTGAGTACTCTGAAAGTGTGAGTACATGATTCATCTCTGAGATACATGGCATTGGCATGCACACATGACATACAGGCATAAAGATGCATTTTTTCTCATGTTGTACGGTATCACGTCATTCATGGCTTGTTTTTACATACATCGATATGTGGGCATAGAGAGGTATTTCACACTTGTTGTTTGGGAAGAAAATGAAAGATCTAATTTATTGTGGAAAGGATTTTTGGAAATATTTACAGTTTTCAAACTATCTTATATTTTACGACAATTTCGGTAAAGGATTTGAGTTTTCACTGATATTCTCAAAAAGCGAAATTATTTTCGGAAAACTGTGAAAAGCTGAGCATTTTTATCTCTGAGTTACTTCCTTCTTTATATGCTCTACGTTGTTATGAACTGCTATTAGTTATTGGTGTTGGACCTGACCTATGTTCCAACTCGTCACTGCTTTCAACCTAAGGTTAGGTTTGTTACTTATTGAGCACATGGGGTTGGTTATAGTCATACTACACATCCTACACATTGCGTGCAGATTTCGGATGTCGATGTTGCTGTGTTCGATGGGAGCTAGATTGGAAGATGTACCTGCGTCCCTGTTATAGCTGCCTCTTGTTCATGGTAGCTTTAGATTTTAAAACTCTGTTTATGCACTTTTCAAACAGAAGGTGTATTTAGTTCATATCAACTTTATATACTCTATTCTTACAAGCTCATGATTTTTACTACCAGTCCTTGAGAAATGTATAAGATTCAAATAATTCCTTTGTTTAATTGTTTTATTAACATTATTGAAATTGGATAGTTATTAGTTGGCTTACCTAGCGGGTTGGGTTAGGTTCCATCACGACTAGTGGATTTTGGGTCGTGACAGATTGGTATCAGAGCTCTAGGTTCATAGGTTCTACAAGTCATGAGCAATTATCTAGTAGTGTCTTGCAGATGGGTATGATGATGTCCATACCTATCATCGAGAGGCTACAGGGCATTTAGGATATACTTCCCATCTTTCTTTCTTTATTGTGCAACATTGATTCAGCTTGAAGCGTAACCTTTTGAATTCCTTCCATGCATTCGTATGCGCACATAAGCATTCGGTATCAGTTGTGCATCGACGTCTTGTGATTCCCAGGATGAGGTGCGAGATGTGATTTCAATATGCTGATAATGGGCCAGTCTAGAGAACTCGAGGCTGAGTTTCGACTGTAGCTCGAGCATAGAGGTGTTGATTGTATGAGCATGTGCTTTTGGATTTATATGTCCGGTAGTGTCCCTATTAGTGGAATTTGCGGTTGAATGGCTACGTGATGAGTATGATGTGACTACGAGATGTATTCATATGGTTTAAACATGATGATAAGGCTTTGCTTGAGGCATAGAAGGGGTTATTGGGTGCTTGATTTCTATTTTTATTCGACGTATAGTCTCGAGTTATGGGCGTGTTGAAGGATCTTTCATGTTGTTTGGTTGTAGAGTGAAGTAAGTTTTCAATATCGTGATATGAGTTTAGACTCAGGAAGATTAAGTGATTTGTGTAATAGTTATGACTGTGGAAGGGAATAGAGAGATGTCAGTTTAAGGCAAAGCAGGTGAGTTATCTCCTGCGAGGTGTCCCGAGGTTTGTATGATCCCTATGTTGTTTTGTAGTTAGTTCTCTTTTACTAGTGACTTATATATGTTGCAATTTTAGTTTGGATCGCTTATGAGAGATGGCTTGACTATTACAAGGGAGAATGCGAGATTTGTAGATAATTTGAGATATTAGATGGTTTGTGATTCATGAGCTTATGGAGGATTTAATGGAATCTCACTGCGGTATTCTGGCTGTAATAGAGTATGGGCATCATGAGTTATTATGTGTTTTGATCTATGGTTTTAAGCCAAGTGGGGGAGTCTGCTATTGCTAAGTTAATTGCACGACTATGTGTTGTATTGGTTCTGGTTTAAGGTATACTTATGAATAAGTTATGTCTTGTAGAGGTGAGATCGAGTAAAGGAATTTCTGGATACAGGTTGTATTATGCTTTATGAGGATATGTGAAACGTGGAATAATTGAGTTGTTACGGGTAAAGGATGTAGTGTGCATGGAGTGGGGTTTCGCTCGGTTGCTTAGAGGTGTGGATTACTTCTCAAGGTGTTGGTGTGCTAATGGGGCATGGGTCATTTGGTCTATTTGGTCAGTTTAGTTGAGATTTAATAAGAGTGGAAGACTCTTGAGAATGGTCCTAATGGATTCAAGATTTAAATGTAGCAATTGGAAATTTTCAGGATTTGTATATAGCTAGGATCGAGGATTTTTCATTGGATGGTGTCGAGACTCGTAGTATTTCTATATCATTATGGATTTTACATTCAGTATCCGGAAGGTAAGATGAACAGCTTTAAATTCATAGAAGGTCTCTTCAAAGTGAGTATCTCTGTTGTGGTACTTTTAGGGTGCTTAAGAGAGCATTCAGCAGCTTATGAGCCTTAGGGCGGTGTGGTTTTATGCTAGGGTCTCGTGTGGTGAGTCTTGTTTGAGGATTGTGGTACTATGGCGAGGAGAAGTCAATTTGAAGGTAATTCAGAATGAACTCAGAGAGTTAGGACAAATTGGTAGTAGGTTGGATCAACACAGTAATGGATATAATCGGTTCTTTGGGTACTTATGATATGGCTAGTCTCTACAGGTATTTCGTGGTAACGCTCTCGAGTTTTGGTGACCTGCGTGGCTTGGTGGAGTTGGAGAGATTCGGTTCTGATAGCTTGGTTATGTGCAAATGGGCTTCGAAGAGTTCTCAATGGTTTCTGCCGCAGTTCGAGGGGTATATTTCCTACTGGTGTGAAGAGCATGTGGTGTATAGTGATTTTCCCCGAGATGAAATCAAATGGAAGGTCCTTGGCTAATTGAGTATGTAGTTGCTTGTGACTCAGAGTGGATTACGAAGTTCTCGTATTTTTTGTATGATGGCATGGTATATGTGATGTGTTGTGTAGGATCGGGATTTTCATGTGTAAGGTCACGATTCAGTTTTGAAAGGAAGGTCATGATTCCTTAGGCAGCATGGACAGTTTCAGATGACTAGGTAAATGATATTACAATCTGGTATGGCTTGATGAGAGTATACATTTCAAAAGGGGCAATATATTTTGATTTATGGATACTTCATTGGTATTGCGGCACTCTCCTATGATTGATTGTTGATGTTCAAATTTTGCTTTGTGGCACAGACTAATTATAAAAGTATTCCTCTTGGGATGATCGTGTATTAGGGAATTGTTAGACATTCAGGCGGTGGAGTTGAGATCAGATATGGTGATTCATGGGTTCTATGGATTTTGAGACTGGGAGTTCTCATGAGTGGATTGTTTCATGGGTGTGGACTGTGAAAATGTAGCCAAGATTAGTCAGAGGGTAGTATGTGTTGTGATTCAGTCATTGTGGACTTTCGGAGGGTTATTTATCTATTGTGGGTGATGGAGTTGATTTGGGGTCCATTGGTAGGCCCATTATGGATGTGTGTTCTGCACCGGGTCGAATTTGCTGACTCTGAACTGCTATTGTTGAGGGATATGCCATTTAGTTGTTGTTGTTGAGCTTATTCATGTTCTGAAATGATTTGTGAGTTACTCTTCTATGCTATGAGGGGTTGTGATTCGTTAGTTATATGCACATATGGTGCGGTTCTATTGGGGTCCTATACCGAAATTTGAGCGAGAAGAGTATTCGATATTATTTGGTTGATGGAGTATTGATTATGCTCTTTCGGTTTTTGTGTGGCGTTATGTCATTTGCTTCTCCGTGGTTATGGTAATGCACTTTGGGTACTTGATATCAAATTTTGCATGGTTATTGATTTTGAGTAGGGTGGCTCGAGGTATATAATATGGACCAGCGTTTGGATGGGGTCACACATTGTAGCAGAGTTGTATTGAGATATGATCCTTTGTGTGAGATTCGTGTGTTTTGGTTCTGTGGCATATGATGGGTTCTTAGCATTTCGTTGTTGTGGTACCCATTGAGCTTGTGGGGCGGTTATCTTGTTTGAGTCATTTTTCATGTTTGAGTACATTCTAAATGTTGCTTATTGGTGCACGAATTGCATGGGTTGTGGCTTTAGATTGTATTGAGGTTCCATGTTACTAGAGTGGTCGTGTTGGATGAGATGAGGTTATTGGACCCAGAATGGATACTATAGGATTTGATTACAGCATGGTTGGAATGATAATATCGAAAGTCGGCTTAGAAATTTTCTATAGTTCTTGTTGAAGGAGAGGGAGCTCCATGGCTGGTTGATCGGATGAATGGATATGAGTTCTGAGTGTTTCTTACATCATTGGCAATGTAAGAAGGTTTTAGAACGAGGCTTTGTTTGGTATGAGGTTTATTACCGGTATTGGGTTATTTTGAGCAACTACTGTAATTGGAAAAGAACTTTCTTCCAACTTTTCCCAAATTTTCATCCCCAATTCGAAATTAAATGATTAAACCAACTATAGATTGATGGAATATAACTAGAAAAGGGTCAAAGAATCGGTACCCAATGATTTCCTCTTCAATTTCCTCTCACAATCGCCCTCTCCCGAGCTCCAAATCGATTTTCCAACTTTTGAAACTAAACCCTCGAAATTCATATTTCTGCCTAGCTATTTCCGCATATGCAGTCAAGGGACTGCATCTGCGGTCCCGCTATTGCGGACCAAAAGTCGCACCTGCGACTTTTCACTTAAAGGCCAGGTTCTGCATCTGCGACTTTTCACTTAAAGGCCAGGTTCTGCATCTGCGACTCCCAATCCGCAGATGCGGTACCGCTTCTGCGAAATTACCACTGCTTCTGCAGTTCCTGAAGAAATTCCTAAATTCCGCTTTTGCGCCGCCGCACCTATGGAACCCAAACCGCAGGTGCGGTTATGACAGAACCAGCAGCTGAAGCTGCAACTCTAACTCCAAAATCTATCCGTCAACCATATGAATTCACCCCGAGGCCTCCGGGACCTCAACCAAAGGCACCAAGAAGTCACAAACCACTACCCAAACTTGTACCAATCCTTAAAAAACCTAAAACAACATCGAAACCTCGAATTTATCATGGATTCAAGCCTAAGAACTCCAAGATTCTCAAAATACGCTTTCGATCAAAAAGTCTATCAAACCTTGCCCGAATGACCTAAACTTTTGCACACACGTCACATTCAACACTACGAAGCTACTCCAACTTCCGGAATTCCATTCTGAACCTCGGATCAAAACTCACTATCGGATCGAAAATATCAAAAAATTCAACTTTTGGCATTTCAAGCCTAAATTAGCTACGGACCTCCAAAAAACCAATCCGAGCACGCCCCTAAGCCCGAATACCCCAACGGAGCTAATGGAACCTTTGAATTTCCATTCCGAGGCAGCCTTCACACTGTTCCGACTACGGTCAACGTTCCAGCACTTAAGCTCTCATTTAGGGACTAAGTGTCCCAAAACTCTCCGAAACTCAAAACCGAACATCTCGGCAAATCAAAATAGCAGAAATAAACTCGGGGAAAGTAGTTAATAGGGGAACGAGGCGTTAGTTCTTAAGACAACCGGCCGGGTCATCACATCCTCCTACACTTAAACATTCGTTTGTCCTCGAACGAGCATAGAGACATACCTGAAGTAGTGAAAAGATGAGGGTAACGGCTGCGCATATCCTGCTCGGTATCCTAGGTCGCCTCATCGACCGGTTGGCCCCGCCACTGAACCTTTACTGATGCAATGTTCTTTGACCTCAGCTTTCTAACCTGGCTGTCCAATATTTCCACTGGCTCCTCATCATAAGATAGATCCTTATCCAACCGGACTAAACTAAAATCCAACACGTGCGATGGGTCACCGTGATATCTCCGGAGCATCGAAACATGAAATACCAGATGAATTTCGGCCAAGCTGGGAGGTAAGGCAAGCTCATAATCAACCTCCCCAACACACCTTAATATCTCAAAAGGGCCAATAAATCTCAGACTCAACTTTCCTTTCTTCCCGAATCTCATAACGCCCTTCATAAGCAAAACCTGAAGCAGAACCCGCTCTCCAACCATATAGGAAACATCACGAACCTTCGATCCGCGTAACTCTTCTATCTGGACTGGGCTGTACGGAATCTATCCTGGATCACCTTAACCTTTTCCAAAGCATCATGAACTAAGTCTGTGCCCAATAATCTGGCCTCAACCGGCTCAAACCAACCCACCGAGGATCTATATCGTCTCCCATATAAAGCCTCATACGATGCCATCTGAATGTTGGACTGATAGCTGTTGTTGTAAGCAAACTCCGCCAATGGCAAGAACTGATCCCAAGACCCTCCAAACTTAATCACACATGCACAGAGCATATCCTCAAGAATCTGAATAGTGCGCTTGGAATGTTCGTCCGTTTGCGGGTGAAAATGTTGTACTCAACTCCACCTAAGTACCCAACTCATGCTGAACGGCTCTCCAGAACCGTGATGTGAACTGCGTACCTCTATTTGAAATAATGGAAACCAGAATACCATGTAGACGAACAATCTCCCAGATATAGATCTCCGCCAACCGCTCCGAGATAAGTAGTACACATAGGAATAAAGTGAGCGGACTTGGTCAGTTGATCCACAATCACCCAAATAGCATCGAACTTTCTCAGAGTCCGTGGGAGCCCAACTACAAAGTCCATGGTGATCCGCTCCCACTTCCACTCCGGAATATTTATCTGCTGAAGCAACTCACCCGGTCTCTGGTTCTCATACTTCACCTGCTGACAGTTAAGGCACCCAGCTACAAATCCAACTATATCTTTCTTCATTCGCCTCCACCAATAGTGCTGCCTCAAATCCTGACACATCTTCGCAGCGCCCGAATGAATGGATTACTGCGAGCTATAGGCCTCCTCCAGAATCAACTCCTTAAGCCCATCAACATTGGGTACACAAATCCGACCTTGCATCCTCAATACACCGTCATCACCAATAGTCACATCCCTGGTATCACCGTGATGAACCTTGTCCTTGAGGACAAGCAAATGAGGGTCATCATACTGCCGCTCCCTGATACGATCAAATAAGGAAGACCGAGAAACCATGCAAGCTAGAACCCGACTAGGCTCCGAAAGATCCAATCTCACAAACTGGTTGGCTAAGGCCTGAATATCCATCGCCATAGGCCTCTCCGATGCTGGTAAATAAGCCAAACTCCCCAAACTCTCTGCCCGATGACTCAAAGCATCGACCACCACATTGACCTTTTCCAGGTGATACAAAATAGTGATGTCATAGTCCTTTAGCAACTCTAACCACCTCCTCTGGTGAAAATTTAGATCCTTTTGCTTGAGCAAGTGCTGCAAGATCCGATGGTCAGTATAAGAACCCCGTATAAATAATGGCGTCAAATCTTCAGGGTATGAACAATGGCAGCTAACTCAAGGTCGTGAACATGGTAGTTCTTCTCATGTATCTTTAACTGCCTAGACACGTAGGCAATCACCCTACCATCCTACATCAACCGCTCTGAGGCCAACCCTCAAGGCATCATAATAGACTGTATAAGACCCCGAACCTGTAGCCAAGATTAAAACTGGGGCTATAGTCAAGGCTGTCTCGAGATTCTGAAAGCTCGCCTCACACTCCTTCATCTACTGAAACGGAGCACCCTTCTGGGTCAACCTGGTCATAGGGGCTGCAATCGATGAAAACCCCTCCACAAAATGACGGTAGTAACCCGCCAAGCCAAGGAAACTATGGATCTTGGTAGCTGAGGATGGTCTGGGCCAACTCTACACGACCTCTATCTTCTTTGGATCCACCTGAATACCCTCACTCGATAACACGTGGCCTAAGAATGCCACTAAATCTAACCAAAACTCATATTTCGAGAACTTAGCATATAACTTCTTCTTTCTTAGAGTCTAAAGCATAGTCCTAAGGTGTTGCTCATGATATTCCCGACTCTGGGAATAAACCAGAATATCATCAATAAAGATAATGACGAACGAGTCAAGATACGGCCGGAACATACTGTGCATCAAATTCATAAAGGCTGCTGGGGCATTGGTCAGCCCAAATGACATAACAAGGAACTCGTAATGACCATACCAAGTCCTGAAAGCGGTCTTTTGGGATAGCTGGCTCCCGAATCCTCAACTGATGGTAACCGAAGCGCAAATAGATCTTAGAAAACACTCGTGCACCCTAAAGCTGGTCAAACAGATCATCAATATGAGGCAAAGGATAATGATTCTTCACTATAGCCTTGTTCAACTGGCTATAATCAAAACACATACGCATAGAACCATCCTTTTTCTTCACAAACAAGACCGGAGCACCCCAAGGTAATACACTGGATGGAATAAAACCCTTATCAAGCAATTCCTATAACTGATCCTTCAACTCAGGAGGAGCCGTACGATACGGAGGAATAGAAATGTGCTGAGTGTCCGGCAACAGATCAATGCCAAAATCAATATCTCTATCAGGTGGCATGCGTGGAAGATCAGCTGGAAACACATCGGGAAAATCCCATACTATTGGAATTGAATCAACCGAAGGGGTATCAATACTGACATCTCTCACATAGGCTAAATAGTCACACCCCTTGTTAACCATACGCTGAGCTTTAAGAAAAGAAATAACTCTACTGGGAGTGTGATCTAAAGTACCCCTCCACTCAACACACGGTACACCTGGCATAGCCAACATCACAGTTTTGGCGTGACAATCAAGAATAGTATAATGGGGCGACAACTAGTCCATGACCAAGATAATATCAAAATCTACCATGCTTAGCAACAAAAAATCGGCTCTGGTCTCAAAACCACTAAGAGCAACCAAACACGACCGATAAATGCGGTCCACCACAAGAGAATCTCCCACAGGAGTAGAAACATAAACAGGGAACTCAAAGAATCCCGAGATACACCCAAATGCGGAGCAAAATAAGAAGAAACATAAGAATAAGTGGTGCCTGGATCCAATAGAAACGATGCATCTTTTTGACAAGCCAGTATAATACCTGTGATGACAGAATCGGAGGCAATAGCCTCGGTACGGGCAGGAATGGCATAGTATCGGGCCTGGCCTCCCCCTCTAGGGCGACCTATACCTCCCCGACCTCCACCTCTAGCTAGCTGAGCATGTGGGGTAGCAACTGGAACTGTAACCATAGCCTGAGAACTTTGCGGGGCACGTTGTGGCTGAGAAGTCTGTAAAGGTGCACTTCTCCCAAGTCTAGGGCAATCCCTCACCACATGGTGTGTGGCACCATACTCAAAACAAGCTCTGGGAGAACGTGTTGGTTGTGACTGGCTCGGGCCAGGTCTGCTGGACTGACCTCTAAAAGCACCCCGCGCAGGAGGCGCGTTAGACACCGGAGGTTCATAATAAGGCTCCTGAGATCTAGGAGGAGCTCGAATACCACTAGCTGCTGGAAGAGCTGAATGAACAGGGCGGCTCATATAACCCCTAGCATGATGACCTGTTGCTGGGGCACGTCCACCAGAGAAATGGCCTGACTCTCGAGACCTCTTGGCCTCCCTCTCCTTTCTCTCCCTAGCATGCATACCCTCAATACTCCTGGCAATGCTCACCACCTGTTGATAAGAAATATCCATCTCCAACTCACGAGCCATGATAGACCTGATGTTGGGAATAAGGCCCTCAATAAATCGGTGAACCCTCTCACGAATAGTAGAAAATAAGGCTGGTGCATGCCTAGCCAAACTGATGTACCGGATAACATACTCTGAGACAGTCATAGCACCTTGGCGCAAATGCTCAAACTCTGCACGCTATGCATCCCTGAGGCTCTGAGGAACATACTCTCTCAGGAACAGATCTAAAAACTGAGTCCAAGTCAGTGAAGCATCCCCATTTGGACTGTCTAACTCATAAGTGCGCCAACACTCATAGGCGACTCTTTGAAGATGGAAAGTAGTGAAGGAAACCCCGCTCGATCCTGATAAACCCATGGTATAGAGAATGCTGTAACTCTCATCTAGAAATCCTAGAGCATCCTCCGATGTTAGACCGCTGAATACAGGAGGCTTGTACCTCTTGAACCTCTCAAGCCTTAGCTGCTCCTCCTCGGAAGCCGCTGCCCTGTCCTCGGGCTGAACTGGCACTACAGGCGGTACATGAATAATCTCAGGGACTTGCTCAATATGCACTCACTACTCAGGAGTGCGGGCGGCGGGAGTCTGTGCTCCTCCCCTGGCCTGAGATGTAGCTGCAGTAAGGGGAAGCAACCCTGCCTGAGCTAGAGTGGTGTACATGCTCATGAACAGTGCCAGAGTCTCCTGAAGAGCTGGAGTAGTAGTAGCAGTAGGCGTGTCAGGTGCATGGACTCCTACTAGAATTGCTGGTGGTACCTCGGCGGCAGCTCGCGTAGGTGCTCTAGCTGCACCACGTGCATATCATTGGCCTCTACCCTGGCCCCAGCCTCTGACGGCTATAGTAGGGGGTGCAGGTGCCTAATCATCTCGGGTAGCACGTGTCCTCACCATCTGTGAGAGAATAGAAGATAGAAGTTTAGAATTATGATGTCAAAATATTGTACGACAAGGAAATCAAATAAAGTAGAATTTTCCTAACAGTTACATAGCCTCTCGTAGATAAGTACAGACGTCTCCCTACCGATCAGCGAGACTCTAATAAACCGGCTTATGATCTATGACTCCTATGAACCTAGAGCTCTGATACCAACTTGTCACGACCCCGGTTCGCCCTCCGTGAACCATCATGACGGCACCTAGTCTCTACGACTAGGTAAGCCTAGCAAATGCGGAACATAAATGAAACTTGCGGAAGAAATAATCAAAAGCCAAAATAACCGAATGAAAACAATAGTTAAAAATGCCACTCAGCATATACAACACAACATTCTCAAAATCAAGTACACTATCCCAAAACCCGGAAAATCACGGAAGCACAAGCCTTTGGAATATCTAACAGTCTAACTCCAGAATATCTAACAAGAAAGAAAATACAGAAGGGCAATGTTTAATAGCTAGAATAGAAAGGGACTCCTCGGTCTGCAGATGCGGCAGATGTACCTGGAAGTATCTAGAGCAGTTGCCTCCCTCAAGGATGGTAGGCCTAAGTAGCGGTACCTGGATCTTCACATGAAAAACATGCGCAGAAAGGGCATGAGTACACCACAGCGGTACTCAGTAAGTGCCAAGCCTAACCTCGGTCGGGTAGTGACAAGGAAGGTCAGAGCCCTACTGAGATAAAATTAAGAATATAAGACATGACAGTATAAGATAAGTAGTACAGTTGAAAACTAACGATAAGAATTTAATACAGGAAAACAAGGAATTTAATAACTGAAACAAAGGCAAAAACAATCACAAGGAAATAGTCGGGGATCTCTCAGTATCCTGAGGATCTCTTAGTACCCTCAATATATATCAGGGATCCTTTGGTATTCCAAGGATCTCTCGGTATCCTCAATATATGCTAGGGATCTCTTGGTATCATGAGGATCTCTTGGTATCCTCAATATACATGCCAGAGATCTCTCGGAATCCCGCACCTCAGTTCAAATCATAAATACATACAGGGGATCTCTCGGAATGTCGTCCCGTAGTCCTAAAGTAAAACACACACCGGCAATACAAGAATACTCAATTAAGCTAAATTTCGTATCAAGTAAGCGGGAAATTCTAATCTAATATGCTTCAACTATTCAATTAAGGTAGTTTAAGCATGTAAACAGTTAAGTCAATTAGACATGTTTTTTCTAAGCTAACGACAGGTTTAAATTACAAGTAAAATGAAACAGGAAAATGAACACAATGGGAATTACTTAAAGAAAATTGGATTTTCAACAATTAGCTCAAGTACGCACTTGTCACCTCACGTACAAGGCATTTCAAATATCATGTATACTGAATCCTAGGGAAAGGTCCCCCACGCAAGGTTAGACAAGCCACTTACCTCGAACCGGCTCAATAATCAATCGAAACTATGCTCTTACCATGAGTACTCTACTCCAAATGGCCCAAATCTATTCAATTCAATTTCATAACGTAAATAACACTTCAAGTAACTGATTCTATAAAGAAACTCTAAGCTAATACGCGAAATTAGGTAAAATGACCAAAACTCCCCTCGGGGCCACTTCTCGGAATCGGGTAAAATTTATATTCTCAGAATCCTCATACTCTCACGAGTTCATGCATATCAAAATTATCCAAATATAAGGTCAAATTCCCAATCAAAAGTCGAATTTTAGGAAACTTTCTTCCAACTTTTCCCAAATTTTCATTCCCAATCCGAAATTAAATGATGAAACCAACTATAGATTGATGGGATATAACTAGAAAGGGTCAAAGAATCGTTACCCAATGATTTCCTCTTCAATTTCCTCTCACAATCACCCTCTCCCGAGCTCCAAATCGATTTTCCAACTTTTGAAATGAAACCCTCAAAATTTTACATTTCTGCCCAGCTATTTTTGCATCTGCAGTCAAGGGACCGCATTTGAGGTCCCACTTTTGTGGACCAAAAGTCGCACCTGCGACTTTTCACTTAAAGGCCAGGTTCCGCATCTGCGACTCACAATCCGTAGATGCGGTACCGCTTCTGCGGAATTACTACTGCTTCTGCGGTTCCTGAAGAAATTCCAAATTCCGCTTCTGGGGCCATTGATCCACTTCTACGGTGCCGCACCTGCGGAACCCAAACCGCAGGTGCAGTTATGACAGAACCAGCAGCTGAAGCTGCAACTCTAACTCCAAAATCTTTCCATCAATCATCCGAATTTACCCCGAGGCCTTTGGGACCTCAACCAAAGGCACCAACAAGTAACAAACCACTACCCAAACTTGTACTCATCCTTAAAACACTTAAAACAACATCGAAACCTCGAATTGACCATGGATTCAATCCTAAGAACTCCAAAATTCTCAAAATACGCTTTCGATCAAAAAGTCTATCAAACGTTGCCTGAATGACCTGAAATTTTGCACACACGTCACATTCAACACTACGAAGCTACTTCGACTTCCAGAATTTCATTCCGACCCTCAGATCAAAATCTCACTATCGAACCGAAAACTTCAAAAAATTCAACTTTCGGCATTTCAAGCCTAAATTAGCTACGGTCCTCCAAAACACAATCCGAGCATGCCCATAAGCCAAAATCACCCAACGGAGCTAACGGAATGATCATATTTCCATTCTGAGTCTGTCTTCACACTGTTCTGATTATGGTCAACTTTCTAGCACTTAAGCTCTCATTTAGGGACTAAGTGTCCCAAAACTCTCCGAAACTCAAAATCGAACATTCCGGCAAATCAAATTAACTGAAATAAACTTGGGGAAAGCAGTTAATAGGGGATTGGGACATTAATTCTTAAGACGACCGGTCGGGTCGTCACAATCGGATACTAACGCTCTGCCCGAATTTTATCCCAACATGCCAAACTTGGACGAAAATTTATTTTCTTTGACTTGCTTCCTCTCTCACCTTCAAAAATTTACTCATTACTTGTGAAATAGCATAATCCTTATAATCTCCAAATTATCTTTTCCTTGGACTGATGTCAATTACCTTACGACAAATTCAATGTACAATACTAAAGAGTGCAACATCGTTGAAGCGTAACATCATCGTAATATTATGGGGTGTAACACTTTTAGTCAGATTTGGGATTTGATGTAGGATTCGATATTTATTAATCGTAATTGCTTCCTTTGGCTTTATCTGATGTATTTGAGTGTGATGACCCAAAAGGTCATCACTTGATATACTAGTGATATGTGTTCTGAGGCCTTAAAAGCCTCCTTTTATCTCACCTTAATTTGCGTGCGCAGGCCAGGTATCCGGAATGCTTTTATGTGAAAATTTGATGAAAATGCTAATTTGGCCTTAAAATTTAATTTAAGTTGACTTAGGTCAACATTTTAGGTAAACGGACCCAGACCCGTGATTTGATGGTCCTAGAGGGTCCATAGAAAAATATGGGACTTGGACATATGCTCGGAATTGAATTCCGAGGTCCCAAGTCCGAGAAATAAATTTTTGAAGAAAATTATTTAACTGAAATTTTAAGAGTTTTTGGAAAATTGAATGTATTTGAAATTTATGGTATCGGGACCGTATCTTGGTTTTAGAGTCCGGTACAGGTCTTACATGGTATTTAGGTTGAGCCTGTAAAAATTGGTAAGAAACGGACTTGAAATGACGTGAATCGGACCCTCAGTTGTTAAAAATGAAACTTAAGAGTTCATGAGATTTTTCTTTGATTTTAATGCTAAATTCATTGTCAAAGGTGTTAATTTGGCGATTGGATCGCACGAGTAAGTCCATAGGATATTTTTGAGTTAGTATGCATGTTTGGTTTGGATCCCCAAGGGCTCGGGTGAGTTTCAGATAGGGATTTAAGGGATTTAAAAAGAAAAGGGTTAAATAATGGGAATAATCGGCTTGCCTAACTTTCACTAGTAGGCGCCATCATGAATCCCGAGGGTGAAAAATCCGGGTCGTGACATTGAGTTGTTTTTATCTAGTTTTGAGCCGTTCGGAGGTCGTTACGCACGTGATGGCATTTTTGAAGCATCGCTTGGCTTGCTCGGTGTTGGAATTGGCTTGTTCAAGATAAGTAACTCTCTATACTTAGTGTTGAGGGTATGAAACTTCAATCTACGTGCTATGTGATTGATTTTGAAGTGACGCACATGCTAGGTGACGGGCGTGTGGGCGTGCACCTTGTGAATTATGACGCCGTTGGTTTTATTGCACTGTTTAGTGGCCCTATTTTGTTGATATCTGTGTTTTCACCATGTGGTTAAGTAACTGAGCCGTCAATCATGTTTTGGCTTTATGCTGATATTGTTAGGACCCATAGTGGTCGTTTCTTACTGTCATGTCATTGACTTCATTGATATTTTGTACTCAGTCATATTCATGCATTCATATCATACCTCAGTCTCAGTTGTTATTTAATAATACACTGTATCATTGTTGTCGGGCTAGTTTCATGACATTGTGAGCCCATAAGTGAGACTGGAGAGATTGATGACTGAGTGAGCTTGAGAGCCTGATTATGAGTGATAGTTATGGGATCGGGTTGCACGCCGCAGCATGTTATATTGGTTTATGCCTGGATCTGGCTTATGATAACGCTTGATGTAGGAGCATCTCCGGAATCTGTATATACCCTCAGTGAGCGCAGTTGATTATATTGAGGGATGAATCTTCCCTAGATATGGATTTTGTCCAAAGCATTTATATACTTGGAGATGGATCTTCACCATAGGGCCGGATTGGCCTTCCTCGGTACTGAGTAACTGATGGTCAGTGATGTATATGTTTCGGGATGGATCTTCCCTGGGTCAGTTGGGCCATATACAGTACCGAGTGGTTGAGCATGATAAGTGACAAGTGTGAGATAGTGAGATTGAGTGCTCTGAGAGTGTGAGTACATGATTCATCTCTGAGATACATGGCATTGGCATGCACACATGACATACAGGTATAGAGATGCATTTTTTCTCAGGTTGTACGGTATCACATCATTCATGACTTTTTTATACACATCTATATGTGGGCATAGAAAGGTACTTCACACTTGCTATTTGGGAATAAAATGAAACATCTAATATATTGTAGAAAGGATTTTTGGAAAATTTACAATTTGCAAACTATCTCATATTCTACGATGATTTCAGTAAAGGATTTGAGTTTTTACTGATATTCTCAAAAAGTAAAACTATTTTAGGAAAACTGTGAAAAAGCTGAGCATTTTTATCTATGAGTTACTTCCTTATTTATATGCTTTACGTTGTTGTGAACTGCTATTGGTTATTGGTGTTGGACCGACCTATGTTCCAGCTCATCACTGCTTTCAACCTAAGGTTAGGTTTGTTAATTATTGAGTATATGGGGTCGCTTTTACTCATACTATACTTCCTGCACATTGCGTGCAGATTTCGGATGCCGATGTTGCTATGTTCGATGGGAGCTGGATTGGAAGATGTACCTGCGTCCCTGTCGTAGCTGCCGCTTGTTCATGGTAACCTTAGATTTTAAAACTCTGTTTATGTACTTTTCAAACCGAATGTGTATTTAGTTCATATCAGCTTTGTAAACTCTATTCTTAGAAGCTCATGATTTGTACTACTAGTTTTTGAGAAATGTATAAGATTCAGATAATTCTTTTGCTTAATTGTCTTATTAACATTATTGAAATTGGATAGTTATTAGTTGGCTTACCTAATGGGTTGGATTAGGTGACATCACGACTAATGAATTTTGGATCATGACAATATTAACTATGGGCCTTAAACCTATTAGGCCACACACGTAGGAAAACTTACATAGGATGGAAGATTAGGGACACATTAATTATCCATGGATCTGTTTAAGAGATAGACTTTCCGTTATAATTTATGTCCATTAAAAATTAAATGTTCAATTTCATATTAAGATTTATTGTTTTTTCCCCCTCAAACTTGATTTCTTTTAGAATAAAATAAAATTGGGCTAGTAGCAGCGGCAACAACAACAACGCTTCAGTCTTAAACAAAATTGGGCTAACAACTTACAGATATTCTCCAACTCCACTCAAAATTTTCTATAATAGTCTCGTTTGTTTTGATTTATTCTTAACTTCTATAGTAATTGACTATTATAACATTCGACGTTTAAATATTATTTTACTGTTATAGACAAATATTATCCAAAAAATCATTTTTAAAACTTTTTAATGTTGTAAAAGATAAGAATTCTTTAAATCTAAAATCTCAAAAGATATGCATAATTCATAATTAAAATTTAGGAAAAGCTAATACATTTTTGAAGTATGTACTCACCTAATATTCTTTGTCACAGTATATTGAAGTTTTAAAATAGAGTAAATATCCTAAAACCCGCCTAACTTATCACCTTTTTGTTAGTTTCCTACCTAAACTATAGTCTGTCCCAAAAAAATTCCCTGAACTTTATTCTCCTTCGTATTAAAACCTCTTTGATGCTTATGTGGTGTATTATGTCTAGCAACTCGTGAATGAGCGCATGAAGGCTAGAAAAAATCCATCAAAATAGCTCACATGACAGTGTCTAACTGCTAATTAGCCCTTATTTTTTCTAAAATTTTGTATTTTTATTTTTTTCGCATTTTATTTCACTTTTCTTCTTCAATCTTTCACCTTTCATCTCTATTTTTTCAACTTTCTCCTTCATTTCTCCATCTGGTTTAATTTGAAATTCTTCCTCTCTTTTTATTGAATTTCGCTTTAAGCTTTCGAAAAATATTTGCAGAAGAACAAGATATATGAGAATAATGGAGTTTCCAGAATGCAAGGGAGATAACCCACATAAAATCCTATTATATATTTAAAAATTATACTCGCATATTTTCTTCGTGCAACTCTTTCTTCTGTCCTCGGCTGAAAATGAGTGGATGAAGTTGGTGACTGTAATTTATTTCAGTAGGATGTGAAAAACTTGGAACTAACAGGGAATACCAACAATAAGAGAAACCGAATGGCAAACAATAGTGGCCCGATTTTATACTAAACAACTCAAATTAAATACTTTGTAGAAAGAAGATAATCACTATCTTAACGGAAATAACCCAATAACCCAAATCGAGGGTTATTAGGAAAAAAAAATAAGTGTCAGAATGAAGCTTAATGGAGAAAACTTCTAGTGAGAGAAAGAGAAATCATTATCGGAAGATTGGAGAGAACGAAGGGGATTTTAGTACTTATTGTTTTTTGCTCTAGACCTCTTATATGCTTTAATTGGTGAATAATATTTACCCATTTAATATATTGGGATTAATATATAAAATACATAATTAAGTTATTTTTCTATTAGGCTAATTAATATTCATGTGGAGTGCCACATGGCACATTTCTTACAAATTTACGAGAGTGTATCACACACACCATTAAAAGTGCTACGGAGGTATTTTAATATGAAGGAGGATATAATTTAGGGGAGTTTTAAGGACAAACAATAGTTTAGGTAGGAAACTGACAAAAAGGTGATAGTTTAGACGGGTTTAAAGGTATTTACTCTTTAAAATATATGATCAGAATCTCCTAACTTAGTATTGGTCATCTTAGAGATTCTATTTCTGTCAACATCGCCTTTATATTACCGAAAAAAATAACTATATAGACGGATAATTTTACAAAGATCGTACTGTTATAAATATATTTGTTGATGTTATAGCTAAAAAATTATTACAGAGAGATAAAATTTAACATGAAAAATTGAATCCAAAAAAAAAACTTTGGCAATTATATTAAAGTGTACTGTCATACGAAACACTTTGCTTCAAGCCCTAATACTAGGGATGTGCATTATTTGGATCAACCCGAATATCTGAACCAACCTGTTCTATTTGGATTGGTTTGGATTGGATTTTAGCTTTTTGGATTGGATTTCGGATCTTCAATTTTATTATTTTGGATATTGAAACAGAATCTGACCCGATCCGAATTTAATTTGGTTCGGATTTGGATTGCAATTTATAAAATGAGAAATCCGAAAAGTGTCAAATCGGATCTGATCCAATCCATGAATAGGCCTACCTAATACGCAAATCCCATCTATCCCCTCAAAAAGTTCCTTAGTTTTAAGTTAGTCTATTTCAACTTATTTATGATAATCCTTCTTCCAGAGGGAAAAGGTATTGATTTAAGTTTAATTTTTATTTGGGTCATGTATAGGACAGAACAAACTAACCTTTTCCATGTCAAATTCAGTTTCCTAAGTTGAGTTGGTCTAGGATCTCAACTAGTATAAATACAAGGTTGAGACCACCTAGCTCGTTTCCCATCTCAACTATGGCGAGTGTTTTCCGATATCGCCATCCCTCCTCCGTTGCTAGCGTCATAATTCGGCAATTACAAGGATCAAGAAATAATATTTCTCTTTGTTGTTTACCCCCGTTACTATCCCTTCAATTTAATCTTCTTACTAAAAACCAATATTGGTATAGACCACCTCATGACCGGGCACAATTCCAATATGCTCAAATTCATGTAAAATCACTTGTTCTCAAACTTGAACCTTCTATATACATGTCATATGACAACTTCTACAGTGTCATGTAAGGAAATATGTCACGACTCGAATTTTTCACCCTCGGGAGTCGTGATGGTACCTACTCATGAAAGCTAGGCAAGCCGAGTATTATAGATTCATTAACCTTTTTCCTTAACCTTTATAACCATTCAATTTAACAGGCGATCAACAGCAGAATAACTATAATAATAAAATAAATGCGGAAGACGAAATCTGATAATATCACTAAATACTAATACGGAAACCCAGAATACAACTCTACCCAGAATTGGTGTCACAATGTCACGGACTATCTACGAATACTATAAATAGTGGTCTGAATGATAAATACAAATTTGTCTCTGAAATACATAAAAGAAACAAAATGAAAAGATAGAAGGAGACGTCAAGGCCTACGGACGCCTATAGGACTACCTCGGGTCTCCACCACTGGACTGAAGGCAGCAACCTCACTGTGGTCCAAAAACTACAGCACCGGGATTTGCACACAGTGCAGAGTGTAGTATCAGCACAACCGATCTCATGTGCTGGTAAGTGTCGAGCCTAACCTCGACGAAGTAGTGACGAGGCTAGGACAAGATTACCAAATAAACCTGTGCAGTTATATCCTATACAACAAGTAATAACGACAAAAACTAGCAGTTAAAGATGGGAAGGGGAAACATGCTCGGGGAATATCATGTACAAGCAGGAATTCAGTAAAGAAGCATACTGAATACCAAAATTCAACTATAAGCAAGAATAAAGAAATCAATGACAAGTGCATGGTATCACCCTTCGTGCTTTTACTCTCGTTCTCACCAAAAGAATAAATATAATCGGCACGGCATCACCCTTCGTGCTTTTACCTCACATAATCATTGCACGACATTATCCTTTGTGCATTATCACTCATATCATGGCACGACATCACCCTTCGTGCTTTTACATTTATAATATCGGCAGGGCATCACCCTTCATGCTTTTACACTTATCCTTACCCAAGCAACAATCACAAAGCAATTTGGGTAAGGGAATCAATAAAATCACAATAGAATCCCGGCAAGGGAAACAATATCATGAGCAATAACGTCCCAGCAAAGGAAATAATATCAAAAGCAATAACATTCCAGCAAGGGAGACAATATCATAAACCTCTTCTCTTTTCCTCAATTACTTCACAATTCAATTCTCAATTCTCAAGAGTACTCACACACGCCTTGTTCAACATTAGAAGTCATCATATTAAGCATGGACAATATAAAACGGAGTCACATCATTCATAGTATAAAACTCACTGGCATGCTTGACACCAACGTATAGATACTCGTCACCACACCTATACGCCATACTCAACAATTAACATATAGCAAATAAGACCAAGACCCCTATTCCCTCAAGCTAAGGTTACACCAAACACTTACCTCAATGCCATGAACAAAATCAAGCCTCAACTACCGCTTTACCTCTTGATTCCACCAGCAAACCGCTTGTATCTAGCCACAATTTACTTAACGATATCAATAAATGCTAAATGAATCAATTCTAATGCATGAAAATAGGTTTTCCAATGATTTCCCCAAAAAGTTAAAAATTGACCTCAAGCCAGTTATCTCATGAGTTACCGCTCCATTTCCCCATTTCTACTTCTTTATGCTTTTTTATCCGTGTTGTGTGGTATCGGGTTGGTTGGATCGAATCCGGAATGATTTCGATAAGGTTTGAGACTCTTAGTCTCTTTTAAGGAAGTTTAAGTTGGAAAAGTCAACCGGATATTGACTTATGTGTTATAGGGCTCGGACATGAGTTTCGATGGTTCGGTTAGCTTTGGGAGGTGATTTAGGACTTAGGAGTGTGATCGGAATGAGTTTTGGAGGTTCGGACTTGATTTCGGCTTGAATTGCGAAGTTATGATTTTGGCAATTTCCGGTTGATAGGAGAAATTTTGATATAGGGGTCATAATGGAATTTCGAAAGTTGAAGTAGTTTCGTTGTGTCATTTGGGATGTGTGTGCAAATTTTCAGGTCATTTGAACGTGGTTTGGTTGGGTTTTTTGATCAAAAGCGGAATTCGGAAGATTTTAGAAACTTAGGCTTGAATCCGATGTGTTTTGGTTGATTTGATGTCGTTTGAGGTGTTTTGAAGATTGTAGAAAGTTCGAATAAGGTTTTAGGATATGTTGGTGTATTAAGTTGAGGTTCCGGGGGCCTCGGGTGAGTTTCGGGTGGTCAATCGGATCATTTTGAAGTTGAGAAAATTGCAGAAGCTACAGGTTCAGCTACTGCAGAATTTTGCCCTTCACGATCGCGTAGGGATTCTCGCGATCGCGTAGAAGATTTTGAGGTGGTCGTCTAGTTGTTCTTCTCGTTCGTGAAGGTTGTCTTGTGATCGTATAGAGTGGAGAGGTTATTCATCGCGAATGCGGGAAAGTGGTCGCGTTCGCATAGAGTTAAATGGACCTGGGGTCTTGGCTGGATTTTGTTCATTGTGAATGTGACGGGATGTCCATGATCACGTGGGCATCGCGTTCACGAAGGCTTGATCGCGTTCGCATAGAGGAAATTTTGGGAGCTGAAGATTTGTTCTTCGCGATCGCGAGGGATGTTCCGCGATCGCGATGAAGGAAAATATGCCTGGGCAGAATGTTTTTAAGCTCGTCTTGTCCACGATTTTGGGGCTTATTTCCTCCATAGTTGGTGTGACGACCCAACCAGTCACCTCATGAGTTACCGCTCCGTTTCCCCCATTTCTAGTTCTTTATGCTTCGTTATCCGTGTTTTATGTGATCGGGTTGATCAGTTTGAGTTCGGAGAGGATTTGGTAAGAAATGAGACACTTAGTCTCTTTTAAGAAGGTTTAAGTTGGAAAAGTCAACCGGATATTGACTTGTGTGTTAGAGAGCTCGGATGTGAGTTCTGATGGTTCAGTTAGCTTCGGGAGGTGATTTATGGCTTAGAAGCGTTATCGAAATTGGTCTTGGAGGTTCGGAGTAGAGTTAGGCTTGAATTGGCGAAGTTGATATTTTGGCGATTTCCGGTTGATAGGTGAGATTTTTATAGAAGGGTCAGAATAGAACTTCGAGAGTTTCAATAGCTTCGTTGTGTCAATTGGGATGTGTGTGCAAAATTTCAGGTCATTCGGACGTGGTTTGGTTGGGTTTTTTATCAAAAGCGTGTTTCGGAAGATTTTAGAAACTTAGGCTTGAATTTGATGAGTTTTGGGTAATTTGATGTTGTTTGAGGTGTTTTGATGATTGGAGCAAGTTTAAATAAGGTATTGGGTCATGTTTGTGCTTTTGGTTGAGGTCCCTGGGGCCTCGGGGTGATTCCGGATGGTTAACGGGAAGAATTGGGATTTAAGAGATTTCAAAAAAAAATTGTTGCTTCTGGTGTTTTCACACCTACGGCTTGGGGACCGCACGTACGGTGCCGTACGTGCGAGGGAGAAGGCCGCAGATGCGAGATTTGGGCTGAGGGTCAGGAACCGCAGAAGCGGAGTTTTGGGCCGCATCTGCGATTACGAGGGAGAAGGCCGCAGATGCGAGATTTGGGCTGAGGGTCAGGAACCGCAGAAGCGGAGTTTTGGGCCGCATCTGCGGAATCGCAGATGCGGAAGGGCGATCGCAGGAGCAGATTTGGGCTGGTTAAGTGAGTTCGGTAGAAGCGGACTTGTGACCGCAAATGCGGTACCGCAGAAGCAGTGGAGGGGTCACAGATGCGAAAACCCCTGGGCAGAATGTATATATATATATATATTCTTTCTTCGCGATTTTTTATGGGTTTAACCATTTTAACTTCGGATTGAGAGCTTTTGGGCAATTTTGAAGGGAGATTTCAAGAGAACTTCGTTGAGGCACGGAGTTTGGACCTAAAACACACTTCTATGGTAATATTTCATGGATTGAGACTGAAATTTAAGGAATTAAAGGACTAAAAATGGAGGTTTAGGACTTGAGTTTAAGAGGGCTTAAATTGAGGATTTGAGGGGTCATTTGAGCTCCGATTCTTGTGTTTTTGATATGTATGAACTCGTGGGAAGACGAGGAATCTAATGATGTGAAAATTTTCTTAGTTTCGAGAAGTGGGACCGGGGCTCGGGTTTTGCTAATTTAGGGATTTTTGGTATTTTTCGATTATTTTCGCTTGGCCTTTCTTCCCTTAGCATGACATATTTGTTCTGATTTTTGGTTAGATTCGACGCGCGTGGAGGGCGATTCGAGGGGCAAAGGCGTCGCAAGCTAGAGAGTTAGCCGGTTCGAGGTGAGTAATGATTGTAAATGATGTCCTGAGGGTTTGAAACCCCGGATTTGCACATCGTAGTGCTATATTGAGGTGAGACACGCGCTTGATGATGAGCGTGGGGTCGTATACTATTAGGGATTGTGACTTGGTCCGTCCCGATTGATGATTTTACCGCGTATTTGATTGTAAACTATGTGTTGTCATCATTATTTGGGTTGTATGCCATAATTGGGCCTAGTGCCAACTATTTGAACCCTTCGGGGCTATTTAGTGATATTTCATCACTGTTTTGACTTGTTACTTGAACTCAGTCATGATATTTTCCCACTATTTTTACTATTCAGCCATTCTTTCTCAGTTTTCAAGACTTAAATGATATTTTAAATGACGTTTGAGCTGAAAACACTGTTTTACTATAGCCCGAGGGGCTTGTGATGATTTTTTTTGGACTGAGTAAGGCCGAGGGCCTATATTGTGAGGAACACTAATACTGATATGAGGCCGAGGGCCTGAGATACATATATACGCCACGAGGTGGCTTGATTGATATGAGGCCAAGGGCTTAGATTTGATGCCATGAGATGGCTTGATATTGCGCTTGGGCCGTAAGGGGCCCCTCCTGGAGTCTGCATACCCCCATTGAGCGCGGGTACCCATTGTGATGTGAGATTGAGCCCGAGGGGCGGAAAGTTTTGATACTGTGCCCGAGGGGCGAACTTCTATGTGTTTACTTTATCATAACTGTCTGTCAATTACCTGTTTATTTGTTGTAGAAGTACTTTATTTTGCTTTTCATTGGTTTACTGCTTACAAATTACCTATTTAATTGCTTCATTATAGAATACCATGTGTATACGTGTTTTCTTACTTTAAATAATTATTTATCTCTATTACTCACTGAGTTGGAGTACTCACATTACTCCTTGCACTTTGCGTGCAGATCCAGGTGCCCCAGAGGCTGAGTGATTGCTTTTCAGTCATTCAGCAATTGCCAGGGATTTCGAGGTAGCTGCATGGCGTCCGCAGCCCTGATTTCTCCCTTCCATCTTACTACTTTTCCGCATTCCCAGACTATCTATGTAGTAGGTTGTTCAGACTTGTATTAGAGGCTCTAGACTTGTGATACCAGATCAGTGTGTGATGTATAGTTTCTATGTCATGTTGACTTTCACATATCTATCTTGCTGTTTTAAAAACTTATTATGATAATTGGTAATTAAACTGTGTTAGCAAATGATTTATTTAAAATGAAAATGGGTTGTGGTTTATAATTGGTCCGGCTTGCCTAGTAATGTGATATGCGTCATCGACCGATATTTGGGGTCGTGACAGTTGGTCATTTTGGGAGATTTTTGAAGGAGATTGAAGAGGGATTCAAGGGGAATTATTGGGAGGTAAGATTCTTGGACTTAAAACTCAATTATTATGTGAATTCCATCTATAAAATCATGGAAATTAAGCTGAAAATTGATGAACTATGGCTTGGAAATTTGGGCTATTGATTGGGGATTTGGAGGACCATTTGGGGTCGGATTTGGGAACTTTTGATACGTATGAACTCGTGGAAAGATAAGGAATGTTTTGGTGTAAAAATTTCTGAATTTCGAGACATGGGCCCAGGGGTCGGGTTTTGGTAATTTCGGGATTTGTGCTCTTTATAGATTGTTTTCGCTTGGGCTTCATTCTCTTAGCATATTTTGACGCTCTCGTTCTGATTTTCATAGATTCGATGTGAGTGGAGGCCAATTCGAGAGGCAAAGGCGTCGCGAGCTAGAGATTTAGCCGGTTCGAGGTGAGTAATGATTGTAAATGATGTTCTAAGGGCTTGAAACCCCGGATTGCACATCGTAGTACTATATTGAGGTGAGGCACACGCTTGATGATGTGGGTCGTGCACTATTGGGGATTGTGACTTGGTCTGTCCCGATTGATGAATTTACCGCGTAATTAATTGAAAACTGTTTGCTATCATCATTATTTGGGCTAAAAGCCATATTTCGGCTTCGTGCCAACTGTTTGAATCCTTCGGGGCTTTTTACTGATATTTCCTCACTGTTTAACTTTATATTTGAACTCAGTCATGCTATTTTCCCACTGTTTTCATACTCAGCCATGTTTACTCAGTTTTATTACTTAAATGATATTTTAAATGAAGTTTGGGCTGAGAAACACTGTTTTACTATTGCCCGAGGGGCTTGTGAGGATTTTTGACTGAGTAAGGCCGAGGGCCTATATTGTGAGGAAACACTGATACTGATTTGAGGCCCAGGGCCTGAGATATGTACACCACGAGGTGGCTTGATTGATATGAGGTCGAGGGCCTAGTTTTTATGCCACGAGATGGCTTGTTATTGCGCTTGGGCCGTAAGGGTCCCCTCCAGGAGTCTGCACACCCCCAGTGAGCGCGGGTACCCATTGTGATGTGAGATTGAGCCCGAGGGGCTGGTATTGTTCTATGTGATTGCCCGAGGGGCTAGTACTGTTCTGAAATGTTGCCCGAGGGGTGGATTTGTTGATACTGTACCCGATGGGCGAGCCTTTATGTGTTTACTTTTCATAATTGACTGTCAATTACCTGCTTAAGTATTGAAAAAAGGCTTTACATGAAACTACGTTTGAGTTAAAGAATTTTACCTATCTTTCACTGGTTTACTATTTTAATTGTTTTACTGCTTCATTATAGAATGATTTGTGCCTTACGTGATTTCTTGCGTTCAGTCTTTATTTACATTGTTACTCACTGAGTTGGAGTACTCACTTTACTCCCTGCACCCCTGTGTGCAGATTCAGGTGTTGCGGATCCTGCTAGTGCGAGTTGAGAGCTCCCAGCAGATATTAGAGTCCATGAGGCAGCTGTTTGACGTCCGCAGTCCCGTGTTTCTCCTCCTTTATCATTTCTATCTCGTTTCAGACATCTGTACTAGCTTATAGACTTAGCATACTTGTATTATGACTTATAGATGCTCATGACTTGTGACACCCCAGTTAGGGCTGTGTCGGGTTATATTTCCATACTTATTTGCTATTATTCTCTACTTAGTATTATTAAATCATGTTTTAGACTGTTTTTATGTTGTTTAACTGTTTAAAAAGTGAATTGGGTTTAATTGGCTGGCCTAGTCTTCACGAGAGGTGCCATCTTCGAAGGTTTCCCTTGCAAATGCGAAGGTTTCCCTTTGAATTGAACCTTGCAAATGCGAAGGTTTCCCTGCCTAGCCCATCTTCGCAATTGCGATAATTCTTCGCAATTACGCGCTTGCATTTGCGAGTCAGGCTTCGCAATTGCGAAGCCTGCAGACCTGCAACACACCAGCAGTTTTCCTAAGTCTAATTTCACTCTACAGCCTATCCAAAACTCACCCGAGCCCTTGGGGCTCCAAACCAAACATGCACGCAAGTCCAAAAACATCATACGGACTTGCTCGTGCGATCAAATCATAAAAATAACATCAACAACTATGAATTAAACCTCAAATTCATGAAATCACTCAAGAATATCAAAATTTTCGATTTATACTAAACGAACTTCGATTCTTACCAAACTTCACAGATTAAACTTAATTATTATATAAGACTTCTACCGGACTCCGGAACGAAAATACAGTCCCGATACCATCAATTTCAAACATCTTTACATTTCCAAAACTCTTATAATTTTAGTTAAACAATTTCTTTCAAAAATTCATTTCTCGGGCTTGGGACCTCAGAATTCAATTCCGGGTATACGCCCAAGTCCCATATTTTACTACGGACCCTACGGGACCATCGGATCACGGGTCCGTTTATCAAGAATGTTGATCAAAGTCAACTTTTAATCAATTTTAAAAACAAATTTCCTTATTTTTCTTAGATTTCACATAAAAGCTTTCCGGAAATGCGCTTGGACTGCGCACGCAAATCGAGATGAGACAAAAGGAGGTTTTTAAGGTCTCGAAACATAGAATTTACTTTCAAAACGAGTACAAAATCTTGAGAATTTGGGTGAGGAGTTTGAGAATAATTATCGTCACGTTATCATTCATGATATGATAGGCAAAGTAAGCAAAATTCTTGATGACGAGTCCAACAAGCGTTGCTACGTAGTGAAGGTGATCGTTGGTGTAGCTTTAGCTATTGACCATTATCGTGATACAGAAGAATTATCGAGCTTCAATGCGATGGTACCTGCTTCTACGTCATCCGTGTTGCATTTGCTGAAGAGGATCGGCGACGTCGGTGATAATATTCCGAATGATAACGACTGTGTCATCTGTTTTGAAAAGCTTCGACAGGGGAGAGAGTTGATGTGCATGCCTTGCTCTCATATGTTTCATCCAGATTGCATTACAACCTGGTTAATCATAGGTCATTCTCGCCCTATCTGTCGTGATCATCTTCCAGCTAACTAGCTAGCTTCCTGTTTCTTTTTTTTTTTTTTCCCTCAATTTATAAAAGGAAGAAAGAAGCATTTGTTGATTCTGTCTTTATTTGAGACAATTAGTTGTGGTTTTGATGTAAATTAAGGAAGCTGAGTTGAATAAAACACTTTGAACAAGATGAGAATTCCAAGCTCAAAAAAAAAAAAAAATCGAAAATCTTTTGTTTTAGTTTTAAATTTAGGTATTAAAGACTAAACTCTTGTGGGAGCTATAAGTTTAAAGGTTAATATCATTGCCAAGCTAATAGCACTCATCTTGGTAAATTATATCCCATAGTTTAATTTAGACTATGTTCCGAATGCAGATCATCACTTTAATAAAATCAGAATATAATTAAACTTGAGTAATTGGTCTAGTCTTACGAGGATTTTTTTTAGTTTTTTTACCCGTATTCGACACTCATTGGGAGATAAGTACTTTATAACAAAGGTACACAAGACCTCTAATTAAGAAGGAATACTTACTAATTCACCATAACAATAAGAGATCGGACACTATTATCGTACTCCAGTACTTGATGCAAAAGCTCTTCGTCCAAACTTGGTTGTGAACATCGGCCAAGATATATTTGTGGTAGTACTAATTCATAGCTCCACTACTAAGTAACATTAATTTTAATGAGTTTGATAGTCAATTATTCATTGGATAATTGGGAGGATAGTGAATTCGACACAACTGTAGACTTGCTTCAAATTTGTGATGGTCTTGTCCCAAAACTCAAATATTTGGCAGTAGAAATACTCATTGTTAATGGCTTCTTGTGCAGCTTCCATTCCTAAGATCATTGCGTCTGCACGCTGTTCGCGGGAAATTCCACGTTGGCGATAGAGACGAATTCAAAATTATATAAACGCAGTTCATAAAGGATCTAATTGTCGTACATTTGTTTGGAAATTGTCTTGGGCCAGTTGGCTAATTGGGGAAAGTGCACAAATACCTGATTTTTGGGCCACTAAGTTGTCCTTAAGTTAATTTTTTATTATTTAATTTTACTCATTTCGGACGCCTTCATACGTACGCGATTGAAGTAGCACAATTCGCGTTAGAAGTTACAAATTTTATCTGAAGTTGGAAAGTCACAATCATATATTGTGACTAGACAAAATGTCTTAAGTGCATGCAAAAAATTGGTTGCAATATTAATTCAAATGCTTAAGTTTTAAGTGCATTTTTTGCACTCACGACGCTTTAGTCCGAAGTACAACCAAATTTTTTGCATGCACTTACAATAATTGCATTTAAGATATACTTAACATGTTTTAATCTGAATTGCAGCCAATATTTTGCATGCACCAGAAATTTGTTCTTCGAATTTTCACAATCCAACACACGGTATAACGCCCAAATTTACTTCAAATAAGTTCAAATTTGAATCATAAATATCATAAAGAAAAAACTTGACTCATCAATTTATTAAATCAACAACAAATCTAACAAATCCATCTTGCACGACGAAGAAGAAGATAGCAAAGAAAAGAGTGTCACGACAGCTCACTATCCTAAAAAGAAAAGAGTGTCACGACAGCTCACTATCCTAAAATATCATAAATTACCTTCACTACTGGAAAATGGCAGAATTCGATCTCTAAAAACAGTCGAAAATCGGTCGAAAATCACTAATTTCCGTCAAAAATTGGTCGGTCGAAAAATAGTTGGTCAAAAACTGTCGGTTATTTCTGACCAAAGTGGTTGGAACATTCAAAAGGTCAGATGACCAAATATTTTCAAATTTTTGACCAAAGTGGTCGGAATTTTATCGACTGGATCAGTCGTAATATTATAAATAAAACAATTATTTATTAAAATTAAATAATATAAAATAAATAATTTCCGACTAAATCGATCAAAAATTAATAATTAAAAAATAAATTTTATTTAATTTCCGACGAAATCCGTCGAAAACTGTTAAATATTAAAAAAAATTAAAATTTCCGACCGAATCGGTTGGAAATCTGGGAATTTTTGGTAAAATCTGGGTAGTTGTCCGACTGTTTCCGTCGGAAATCAGTCGGAATTTTCTGTAAAACTGGCAGAATTCTGCCCAATTCTGAGCTACACCACTTGTCAAACTATTACAATACAATAACGCCAATAATACCAACCATTAACACAAATTAAACCAATAATACTAACCATTAACACAATCTAAACCAACAATTAACACAATCAAACCAACAATATCAACCATTAACACAACTTAAATGAACAATACCAACCATTAAACCTAACAATTTAGGGCATAAAAATATCCAAATAGTAGCCCACATTCAAGTTTAAAAACAAAACACAAAGTTGTCTCTCATAATCAAGTTTACCAATCAACCAAAACACCATACCTAAACTACTACACATCAGATTCAGTTTGTTTATCCTCATCATCAGATAGATCAGTATTAAACAAGTTGTCAAAAAAATTCTTCTCGATATGCATGATGTCCAGGTTATACCGAAGAAGATTGTGCTTCCAATAAGGTAATTCCCAAAATATGCTCCGTTTAGTCCAGTTATGTGTGACACCATAACCTTATATCTTAGATGGTGGAGACTCTTCTACTTTAGGCAGATCCCTTACTCTGTTTCAAATTTCTTGTGAACACAAACAGGCCGGTTGCTCCTTAAAATCAGTTCGGTTCTTCATAAATGCACTTGCATTTCGCCTAAATTTATGATTCATTGGCAAGAAATTACGGTGGTAGTCGAACCATATATTTTTACCTCCATGTTTCAAAGTAAATACTTTTGTGTCTTCCATACAACAAGGGCAAGCTAACTTTCCAGCAGTCGACCATCCGGACAACATTCCATAAGTAGGAAAATCATTCATAGTTCACATCAAAGCAACATACAATCTGAAATTTTGTTTAATTGATATATTATATGTTTCCACACCTTGATGCCATAATTATTGCAACTTATCAATCAAAGGCTGCAAGTACACATCAATCAAATTTTTCGGATTGCGTGGACCTGGAATAATACAAGTTAGGAACAGATATAGACTTGTCATACATTACTCGGACAGAAGATTATACGGAGTAACCAACACTGGCAACATGAATATGGTGCAGCAGAGACAACAAATGGAGTAAATGCATTTGTGCATAATCTCAACCTAATGTTTCTTGGTTCACTAGAAAACTCGGGGAACACTCTATAAAAATGCTTCCACGCTTCTCCATCTGACAGATGGCAGAGAATACCGGGTGACCTTCAATGTTCGTAGTGCCATCTCATATGAGGAGCAGAGCTCATTGATGAGTACAACCTCTTTAACCAAGGTATAAGAGGTAAGTAATACATCGCTTTAACTGGAACTTTCTTTTTTGTATTGGCAATTGTGACTTCCTTAAAATGAAGCTGATTACAAAAATTTATAGTTCTCTAGAGATGCGTCATCCTTATAGAATAACATGCAACCTTTCTCACAAAAATCAATTCTCTCTGATGAAAGATCCAACTTAGAAATCAATTTCTTAGCAGTGTAGAAATCTTTTGGTAAGTCAATATTACTCAGATTAATTTCATTCATAAGCCCAATAATAGAATTCATGCCCGCTTAGGAAATAGAACTCTCTGATTTAATGCTTAGTAATCTAACCGCAATAGACAACTTGGAATGCATCGAGCCTTCATACAATGGACGACTAGCTTCCTCTAATTGCTCATAGAAACGCTTAGCCTCATCATTTGGTTCGGATTGGACCTCAGGAAACATCCAAAAGCATCCACCATCATTTCATTATATCGAGAATTCCAACATTATGCTCCGCAAGGGGGCTACCCTCACCATCAAAAGAATTATGAAAGTTAACATCATCTAAAAAAAGCATGATTCTCCCCGTGAACAGTTCATATATAATAATTTTCTACAAACCCTTTCTTGTAAAGATGAACTTTAACTTCGTTTGATTTTAATAACTTAACACACTTACATTTCACACAAGGACACCTCATCCTTCCTCCAATAAGAAAATCATCAAGTGTTTGAGCCTTAGCAATAAATTCAGCAGCCCCTTCGATAAATTCATCCCTCAACCCCACACGATTAGGATGATTCCTATTATACATCCATATACGATGCACAAATTTCATATACACAAATAGAAATCTATAAATGAGATATTTAAAATAATTTAATTTATCTAAACTGGTTACAAAGTTATACTCTTTCAACGGTTCATTTTAGATATATACATATCATTGTGTCAAAGCACTTTAATTGATATATTTTATTTTCTAAATTAATATTTTTTTAACACTCGAAATCTTACATTAATCCCTATTCTAAATAATATAAGTCTTTAAATATAATAATTAAATTTGAATAGCTTCTTAAATATTCATATAATCCAAATTAACTTATGATTTCTCAAACAAAAGAAATAGTCGTAATTAACAATTATTTAAATTATTTCAACATATGAAAACTAAAGAATTCAAATAGAATATAAAAATTAAGGCATTTAAATTAAAGAGCATAATTGTTTAATATAAAGTAAAATGAATTCAAATATTTGGGATCTATAATAACAATTATGCAAAAAAAGGAACTAATCTACAACAATAATTTAATAATTAAATGGATGAAAGTGATATATATTTCAATTAAGCTTAATTCCATAAAAGTCAAAATATATTAAAAAGGTTAAGAGTTAGACATATTGTCAAAAGTAGTCAACTAGCACTAAGAGCTTTAATACATTCTTCATACTTTCTCCTCTTAAAATTAGTACCCTCCCCAATATAATCAAATGAGATGAATTTCTATATATATAACAACTTTACAAATTAGTTAGCAAAATTATTTAGTAAAATTATCCCCAACTTTGTAATATTATCCCCAAATTAGTATGTGATTTACCAATATATTTTTAACATATCAATTTAATTTAGCAACATATGACTCAAGATTACCAACATATAACTTTAAAATATAAGTTCAACATACAACCCTAAATCACCAACATATAACTTTAACATATAACTCTAAATTATCAACATATAACTTTAATTTAGCTACTAATAATAGTCATAGATTTGCTTTAGCTAACATCAATTAATTTTTACAAACCAAACTAGGAGCAATTAAACAAAATCAATGTATTTAAAAAAAATAACAAAGGAAGGTGAGGGAAACTTACCTGGCAGTGGAGGGTCGTCGACGGAGCTGCAGCTGGGCGGCGTCGCCGGTAAGTGTTGTTGGTTGATGGCAGCAACGGGTTTGGGTGGGGGATGGAGAGGTGTAACGACCCGGCCGGTCGTTTCATGAGTTACAACCCCGTTTCCCCATTTCTGCTTCCTTGTGTATTGTTCAGCTTTATTTTATTATATCGTGTTGGTTGTGTTGTGCTCGAAATGGTCTTAAGGTGGAATGAGACACTTAGTCTCTTAAGTTGGTAATTTAGTTGAAAAAGTCAACCGGAAGTTGACTTGTGTGTAAATAATCTCAAAATTAGGTTTTTATCATTCGGATAGCTTCTTTAGGTGATTTGAGACTTAGCAGCGTGTTTGAAATATAATTTGGAAGTATGTGGTAGATTTAGGCTTGAATTAGCGAAATTAAAAATTTGGTGTTTTCCGATCGACAATGGAAATTTTGATATCGAGATCGGAATGGGATTTCGAGAATTGGAGTTGGTCCGTTGTGTCATTTGTGATGTGTATGCAAAATTTCAGGTTATTCCGATGAGGTTTGATAGGTTTTGGCATCGTTTGCAGAATTTCGAAAGTTTGAAAATCCTTAGGCTTGAATCCGAGGGTGATTTGATGTTTTGATGTTGTTTTGAGTGTTTCGAAGGTTGGAATAAGTTTGAATGGTGATATGTGACTTGATGATTGTTACATCTTACGTTTTCGTACGTTAAAATTTCGTTTTCAGTTAACCGACGTAGACTCGGGGATGAGATCATCTTGACATTAACGTACTTACGCTATTTATAATAAGCGATAAATAAGTGTTATGAAGGATAAAGTGGTACACGGATTAAAGAAAATAAGTTTCGTTGAAAGTGGCCAATTTGGAATAAAATACGGGTCGAGCCATAATACCCGATAATTATGAACTAGTACCATGAAAGGTACCATATGACCACAGTTGTATAATGTACAGAGTATATATATGGTATATTAAAAATAATTTAAATTTTAAGTAATTTGGGATGATTTTTAAATTATGCGGGTAATTTATTAATTATCGGGCAACAAGACATTACCCGATTAACTAATAAGTGGATAAAAACTTAATAATTATCCTCCCCAATCATGTGGCAAGAAGCCACCAAGACATGAAGTGACTAAGTATTCGCTTATGCCTAGGTGGAAACCTAGGGATAATTAAAAATGGATGACTAACCAAGTATCTGCTAAAATCTAAAATGAGTCAAAATGAATCCAAAACAATACTGTTCTTTCCAAACTTCAAAGAACAGAAACATTGTTCCTTTCAAATTCTCAAGGAACCAAAAAAGAAAATAATGTTTTCCTCTCAAAGACTCAAGGAAACCATAAACACTTTCTTCATTCCAAAATTAGAATCATAAGCAATTTCTTCTATGAATTTCTAAGAAGCAGGGGCAAATTTCATTCAGGCAACGAATGTTTTCCAACGGAATATTGAGTTTTCCCTACTCCAGGTATGTTAAGGCCCTCCCTTCCTTTTTTTTGGCATGGTTCAAATTATACTGAAGAAACGAGCAAACATATAGTTTTCATAAATTACTCTATTTATAGAATTATTAGGGGTGTCTATATTATTGATTCCCCGTGAAAATTATTATTATTTTCTATTCATTGGTCTCAGAATAATACGCAGTTGGAAAAGTTTATCCGGAAGGAATATTGAGATTATCACATATTTTTTTATGCATTTCATACATGTGCATTGACCCATGACCAGATGACGTTATATACACGTATATATGCAAATATATGTATATGGGATATGGAAAAAGGTTACGGCGTTATATACGCACCACCACCTGATCAGATAGTATATGTTGATGATGTTGCCCACAGTGGCCGAGTGGATATGATAGGATGTCCTCAGTGGCTTGATGATACTATGTACACCTATACCTATGCATGGCACGACATTTATATGCACTTGCATGATATTATAAACGTTTCAGAATTTACGAGTTATTCAGATTTAAAGATGTGTTTCTTTATTCCATGTTTCATCTATGTCTTTTACGTACTAATTTTCATGTCTTACATACTCAGTACATTTTTCGTGCTGAAGCCCTATTTCATGGGGCCTGCGTTTCTTGCCCACAGGTGCAGGTAGGCAAGATGACGGTCCCTCTTCTTTGGATCCCTGATCAGCGAGGGTTGGCGTGCTTCATTTGATATGGAGCTGCTTTTGATTTTGGTACGATACGTTTGTGTATATATATGGGTATGACATGGTTCAGTTTCGTCCTTGTACAGTTATGCTTCTGTTAGAGGTCTGTAGACAGTATATCTAGTTAGGTTGTATGTGGCTTTGTCGGCTTTCAGTTTTGGATGTATAGTTGTCTATAGCAGCCTTGCCGGCTCGCCCATTGTATTCTGCATGTATATATACATATGCCTTGATGGTAGGTTTCTTTCACGTATGTTAATTTCGTAATGCAGAAGATGTTATACAGGTTCATATCTTAGATACATGCTTCTGGGTGGTTGACAGGTAGGACTCAAGCATCTGTCGCGGCCCATCGATTTGGGTCGTGACAAAAGTGGTATCAGACCAGTTCTGTCCTATGGTTGTCTACAGACCGTGTCTAGTAGAGTCTTGTTTATGGGCGTGTCGTGCACCACACTTATAGATAGGAGGCTACAGGACATATATGATGTTATACTCTTTTTTTATCTCAGATCGTGCGATACAAGAATTCATGTACCTAACAATATGCTATACTTCAGCAATGCCTCCAAAGAGTACGGCCGCCCAGAAGGGAAAGTCTGTGGCTGGTGAGACTACTAGTCGAGCGCCATGAGTTACCAGGGCTCGGGGAGAGTCTCATGGTGAGGTTCCATCTCAGACTTCACATACCCCACCCTTCCCAGAAGAGCTACGAGGGGCACCAGCTCCAGCGCCCGCCTCTGTACATTCAGCACCTCAGCCGGATGCACCAGGTTAGGAGATGAGAGATTCTATTTAGTTATTGGCCCGATTAGTAGTCACACAGGCTTGGCATCAGGAAGTAGGTATTGGTCTCATAGATAGGTTCGTGAGTGCGAGGATTCATGACTTTATTAATTTAAACCCTCCGGTATTCACTGGAGTGGATCCAAACAAGGACCCTCAGGTATTTATTGATAGAGTGTAAAGGACGTTACGGGTAGTGAAGGCCACTATAACTGAGTCAGTTGAGCTAGCTTCCTATAAACTCCGAGATGTTGCAGTTAATTAGTATGAGTCTTGGGAATTGTCCAAAGGTGAGGATGCCCCTCCAGCGGTATGGCAGGAGTTTACAGAAGCTTTTCTTCGTCATTATCTTCCACCATGGCTTAGGCGAGCCAGAGTTGATAGGTTCTTGACCCTTCGGCAGGGTAACATGAGTGTTCGGGAGTACAATCTTCAGTTTGATTCGTTGGCTAGGTATGCTCCCACTATTGAATCTAAGATGGAAGATCGGGTTCACTGGTTTGTGATGGGATTAGAGCCTTACTTTCTTAACGATTGTATGTTGGTCTCGCTTTAGCCAGACATGGATATTTCTCGTATTCAGGCATACGCTCAGGGTGTAGAGGAGCATAAACAGAAACAGAGGGCCGATCGTGAGCATGATAGGGCCCAGAATAAGAGAGTGAGGTCTTCAGGTCCTTCTGCTTTGTTTCGAGGTGGTCAGAGGCAGCAGTACTCAAGGTATCCATCCCAACCCTCGGCTAACGCGCCCCCTTAGTTTGGCGGTAAGAGATTCGATCGTTCCACATATTTAGGGTCGGTTAGAATTTCAGGGCCTCGGGTTCTCAGTATAGGGGTGAGTCAAATCAGATGAGGCCGCCCTTGCCACGATTTACTCAATGTGGTAAGCAGCATACCGGGTAGTGCTGTATGGGATTAAGTGTTTGTTATACTTGTGGGTATTCGGGCCACATTATGAGTGATTGTCTAATGAGAGGTGATGCAAGCATAGCTCAACCGTCGGGATCTGCAGCTAGTTCGTCACCATCAGTATGCCCCACTAGCAAGGTCCCCAAGCACCAATGAGTTGTGGTAGAGACAGAGGTGGAGCATCTAGCTCGAGCATCCCTCAAAACCGTATTTATGCGTTGGCAGGACGACAAGACCAAGAGTCATCACTTGATGTTGTTACATGTATATTATCAGTCTCCTCATATGATGTATATGTACTAATTGACCCAGTTTCCACCTTATCATATGTTATTCCGCTAGTTGCTGGTAAGTTTGGAATAGAATCTGAATTGGTTAAACCTTTTGAGGTATCTACACCAATTGGGGACTCTGTGTTAGCTAAGCAAGTATATAGGGGTTGTATAATAGTAGTTCATGGTCAACCTACCGTAGCAGACTTAATCGAGCTAGATATGGTAGAATTTGATGTTATAATGGGCATTGATTGGTTTGCTTCTTGTCATGACAACGTTGATTGCAGATCAAAGATAGTCCGACTTCAATTTTCGGGGGAGCCTGTTTTGGAGTGGAAAGGTAATACGGCATCGCCGAAAGGTAGATTCATTTCCTATCTCAAGGCAAGGAAGTTGATCAGAAAAGGTTGTATTTATCACTTAGTTCGGGTCTAGGATGTGGAAGTGGAATCACCAACCATTCAGTCCATCCCTGTGGTGAATAAGTTTCCCAATGTTTTTCCCGATGAGTTTCCGAGTCTCCTGCCAGAGCAAGAAATTGAGTTTTCTATTGACCTACTACCAGATACTCACCCAATATCTATTCCTCCCTATAGAATGGCCCCCGTGGAGTTGAAAGAATTGAAAGGACAATTAAAGGACTTGCTTGAAAAAGGCTTTATCAGACCTAGTATGTCAACGTGGGGAGCACCTATTTTGTTTGTGAAAAAGAAAGATGGTTCCTTATGAATGTGTATTGACTATAGGCAGCTGAATAAGGTGACGATCAAGAATAAGTACCCGCTCCCGAGAATTAATGATTTATTTGATAAGTTACAAGGTACCAAGTGTTTTTCAAAGATAGACTTGAGGTCCGGGTACCATCAGGTAAGGGTTAAGGATGAAGATATTCCGAAGACAACATTCAAGACTAGATATGGACAATTTGAGTTTAGAGTTATGTCATTCGGTCTGACCAATGCCCCAGCAGTATTCATGAATTTGATGAACCGTATGTTTAGGCCTTTTTTAGATCTGTTTGTAATTGTATTTATCGACGATATATTGGTGTATTCTCGTTCAGAAGATGAGCATGTTGATCATTTGCGTACTGTGCTTAGAGTTCTACAAGAAGGGAAGTTGTTTGCAAAATTTTCTGAATGTGAATTCTGGTTGAACTCTAAAGCTTTCCATGGGCATGTTATTTCGGGTGAAGGTATCCAGGTGAATACACAAAAGATTAAGGCAGTAGAGACTTGGCCTAGACCCACAACACCGACAGAGGTTCGTAGCTTTCTCGGTTTGGCAGGTTATTATAGGAGATTTGTGGAAGGATTTTCTTCCCTTTCAGTACCTTTAACAAAGTTAATTCAGAAGGGAGCGAAGTTTCAATGGACTAATGCTTGCGAACGGAGTTTCCAGGCATTAAAGGACAGATTAACGTCAGTACCGGTTCTAAAGCTTCTAGAAGGGATCGATGGTTATGTGATTTATTGTGATGTTTCATGCATTGGATTGGGTTGTATGCTGATACAGCCTGGTAAGGCTGTGGCTTATGCTTCTAGACAACTAAGAAAGCACGAGAAGAACTAATCGACCCACGATTTAGAGTTAGCTGCAGTGATTCATGCACTAAAGATGTGGAGGCACTACTTGTCTGGCATTCATGTTGATATCTATACGGATCATAAGAGCCTCCAGTACATCTTCAAGCAATAGGAATTGAATCTACATCAAAGGACATGGTTGGAGCTACTTAAAGACTATGACGTTGATATTTTATACCATCCGGGGAAGGCGAACATAGTAGCCGACGCCCCTCAATCGTAGATCTATGGGTAGTCTGTCATATTTACAGCCAGAAAAGAGGGGAATAGCCCATGAGGTTCATCAGCTAGCTAGTCTTAGAGTTCGGTTACTGGACTTAGGTGACGTTGGAATTACTCTTCAGGATACGGCAACATCCTCCTTAGTAATTGAAGTAAAGGAATGCCAGTATGAGGATCTTGTGTTAGTTCATTATAGGGATACCACCCTTCAGAAGGAGAAGACACCGTTTGAATTACAGAAGATGGGGTCCTCAAATATCAAGGGCGATAATGTGTGCCTAAGTTGTAGAGCTGCGTCGGCAGGTTATGGGAGAAACTCACTATTCTCGTTATTCTATCCATCTAGGAGCAACAAATATGTATCATGACATCAAGGAAGTATATTAGTGGGACGGAATGAAAAAGGATATAGCAGAATTTGTTGCTCAGTGCCCTAACTATCAACAGGTTAAGATTGAGCATGAAAAACCCGGTGGATTATTGCAGGCTATGGAGATTCTGACTTGGAAATGGGAAGTAATCAATATGGACTTCGTCGTAGGCATACCTCGCACCCAGCGTAAGTTCAATTCGATATGGGTGATTGTTGATAGGCTTACAAAGTCAGCCCATTTTCTGCCCATTAGAACTACATATTCCTCAGAGGATTATGCAAGGATTTATATCAAGGAGATAGTTCGACTGCATGGTGTCCCTGTATCTATTATCTCGTATAGAGGAGCTCAATTTACAACTAACTTCTGGAGGTCCTTCCAAAAGAGATTGGGGACTCAATGTGACAACCCAGCTAGTCGTCTCATGAGTTATCGCTCTGTTTCCCCCATTTCTGCTTCTTATTGCTTTGCCTATCAATTCTATAGGTGATCGGGTTGTATGGCTCGGGTTCTGAAAGGATTTGGTAAGGTTTGAGACACTTAGTCTCTTTTGAAGAAGCTTAAGTTGGAAAAGTCAACCGAATATTGACTTATGTGTTAGAGGGATCGAATATGAGTTCTGATGATTCGACTATCTTCGAGAGGTGATTTGGGACTTAGGAGCGTGATCGGAATGTGTTTTGGAGGTCCGGAGTAGATTTAGGCTTGAATTGGTGAAATTGGATTTTTGGCGTTTTCCGGTTGATAGGTGAGATTTTGATGTAGGGGTCGGAATGGAATTCTGGGAGTTACAGTAGTTCTGTTGGGTCATTTGGGATGTGTGTGCAAAATTTTAGGTCATTCGGACGTAGTTTGATTGGGTTTTTGATCAAAAGTGTAATTTAGAAGATTTTGGAATTCTTTGGCTTGAATCCGATGCGAATTTGGTGTCTTGATGTTGTTTTGAGCATTTCAAAGATTGGAACAAGTTTGAATGATGTTATGGGATATGTTGGCATGTTTGATTGAGGTCTCGGGGGCCTCGAGTGAGTTTTGGGCGGTCAATCAAATCATTTCTAGATGTTGAGAGTTGCAGAAAATTATTGTTCAGTGTTGCAGAGAAATGGCCTTTGTGTTCGCGAGTAAGCCCTCGCGTTCGCGAAGGGTTAGTTGAGGAGGTTGAGATTTTAGCCTTCGCGTTCACGAGGAAGGCTACGTGTTCGCTAAGGGCTGGGAGATTATGCACCGCGTTCGCGAGAAGGGGAGCGCGTTCGCGTAGAGGAAGTTGGGCAGCTGGGTTTCAGGGTGTTTTGTTCATCGCGTTCGTGAGAGAGGGAGTGCATTCGCGAAGGGTTAGGATGAGGAACCATCGCGTTTGCAAGGGTTATGCCGCGTTCGCATAAGAGGATTTTGGTCAAAGTTAATTTGTGTATCACGAACGCGAGGCGTTAACCGCGTTCGCAAAGAAGGAATTAAGGCCTAGGTAGAATGTTTAAATAGTCTTCTTGTCTGCAATTTTTGGGTTAACTTCCACCATTTTTGAGCTATTTTGGATCTTTTGAAGAGGATTGAAGAGGGATTTAAGGGGAAACACTTCGAGGTAAGATTTATGGACTTAACACTCGATTCTAATGTGAATTTTACCTAATTAATCATGAAAATTAAGCCTAATATTGAAGAACTAAGGCTTGTAATTCGAGACCTAGAATTTGGGATTTGAGGGGTCATTTGTGGTTGAATTTTGATGCTTTTGGTATGAATGAACACGGGGAGTGATAAGGAGTCCATTGATGTGATTTTTATCGGAATCCAATACTTGGGCCCAGGGGTCAAATTTGGCCAATTTCAGGAATAGTGTTGTAATTTGATTTCTTTCAAGTGGGCTTTGTTCCCTTAGCATATTTTGATGGTTTTGCACTGATTTTGGTTAGATTTGGAGTATCCGGAGGCCGATTTGAGGGGCAAAGGTATCGCGAGCTAGAGATTTTGACCAGGTAAAGGTGAGTAATGATTGTAAATATTGTCCTGAGGGTATGAAACCCCCGATTGCACATCGTTGTGCTCTATTGAGGTGACGCACACACTAGATGACGAGCGTGGGGTCGTACACCGTTGGGGATTGTGACTTAGTCCATCCCGTATGACTGTTTTACTGCGTATTCGACTAAAAACTATTTGGTATCATCATGTTTTGGGCTGAATGCCATATTTGGGCCTCGTGCCAACTATTTGAATCCTTAGGGGATTTTTACTGATATTTCCTCACTGTTTTAACTTTATACTTGAACTCAATCATGCTATATTCTACTATTTTCATAACTCAGCCATGTTTACTCCGCTTTAACACTTATATGATATTTTGGGCTGAGCACCATGTTTTACTATTGCACGAGTGGCTTGTGAGATTCTGACTGAGTAAGGCCGAGGGCCTATGTTGTGAGGAAACACTGATTATGATTATGAGGCCGAGGGCCTGAGATTTGCACGCCACGAGGTGGCTTGTTGATATGAGGCTGAGAGCCTAGTGATGATGCCACGAGATGACTTAATATTGCGCTTGGGCCGTAAGGTGCCCTTCTAGGAGTCTGCACACCCCCAGTGAGCGCGGGTACCCACTGTGATGCGAGATATAGCCCGAAGGGCTGGTTATTGTTCCATGTGTTGCCTGAGGGGCTGATTCTATTGGTATTGTGCCCGAGGGGCATTTCTTTATGTGAGTTTACCTTTTCTAGTTGCTTGCCTTTTACTTGCTTAACTGTTTAAAAAAGGATTTTAAGAAGCTTAAACTGAACTAAAGTGACTTGCACAATTTCACTGTTTCATGACTTTTTACTGGCTTTTACTGCTTCCTTATAGATTGTAATGTGCCTTACGTGGTTTTCCTATTTCTCAGTCTTTATTTTTTATTATTACTCATTGAGTTGGAGTACTCACTTTACTCCTTGCACCCGGTGTGTAGATTCAGGCGTTGTTGATCTTGCTTGTGAGGGTTGAGAGCTCCCAGCATATTTTGGAGTTCACGAGGTAGCTGCTCGGCGTCCGCAGCCCCGTGCTTCTCACCCTTTATCTCATTTCCTTTCTCTTTTTAGTGATTCTGTAATAGCTTTGTAGACTCTTCAGACTTGTAGTATATTGATAGATGCTCATGACTGGTGATACCCCGGTGTCGGGCTGTGTTGGTTTTATTTCCGTAAATTGTATTGTTCATTGCTTATTTTAGGGATTTTATCATGTTTAAAACTTAATACCTATTATTTTAATTGCTTAAAATGAAGTGGGAACGTGTCGGCTGGCCTTGTCTTCACGAGAGGCTCCATCACGACCGGGTCTGGGTTCAGGGTCGTGACAAGTTGGTATCAGAGCCTAGGTTACATAGGTCTCACGAGTCATAAGCAGGTTAAGTAGAGTCTCGTGGATTACTACAGAGATGTTTGTATTTATCCTCTAGAGGCTGCAGAACCTTTAGGAAAACTTCATATTCTTGAAATTCTTGTCGTGCGAATTTGTTGATCTGAGTACTAAACTTCTGTTATTCTATTCTCTCATAGATGGTGAGGACACGCGCTATCGGTCAGGATGGACGACTACTAGTATCACTATTTATGGCCACTAGAGGCCGAAGACGCAGTCATAGTCGCGGTAGGGGTGGGGGTATGGCCCACACAGCAGCTAGGGCAGCACCTGCAGATCCACCAGCCACCCCAGTTTAGGATCAGGTCCCAGTTGTAGACGCTCCGGCAGCACCAGCTCAGGCACCAATTGTGCCCATTGTGATTCCGGGTCTTTAGGAGGCCTTGGCTCAGATTCTATCAGTATGCACAGGCCTAGCTCAGGCGCTCTCAGTTACTACAGCCGCAGCTACTTCTCAGACCGGGGGAGGCACTCAGACTCCCGCCGCTCGCACACCTAAGCAGGTCGTGCAGGGACTTCAGACACCGGGGGCACATCCAGCCCAGCTGGTTGCAGCTGCTCAGGACTATGTAGTTCATGCCATGATAGAGGACGAGCAGTATAGGTTGGAGAGGTTTGGTAGACTTTAGCCTCCGACCTTCAATAGTGCAGAGGGCGAGGATGCCCAGGGTTTCTTGGATAAGTATCAGAGGATACTTCGTACAGCGGGTATTCTGGAGACCAGCGAGGTCGCTTTCACTACTTATTAGTTTTCTAGAGTTGCCTTCACTTGGTGGGAGGCTTTTGAGAGGTGTAGGCTTGTTGGTGCAGCACCCCTTACCTGGCAGCATTTCTCCTTTCTCTTTTTGGAGAAGTATATGCCACAGTCTTGTAGAGAGGAGCTGCGCAGGCAGTTTGAGTGTTTGCGTCAGGGAGAGATGACTATGAGGCAGTACGAGATGAGGTTCTCTGAGTTAGATCGTCATGCTATTTGGTTGGTTCCGATAGATAGAGAGAGGATTAGGAGGTTTGTTGATGTCCTCACTTATTAGTTTTGTATTCTTATGACCAGAGAGAGGGTGACTGGTGCTACTTTTGAGGAGGTTGTAGACATTGCTCGTGATATTGAGTCAGTTCGTCGCTAGGAGAAAGAGAAGAGGGAGGCCAAGAGGCCTCGAGGATCGGGTAGTTATAGTGGTGCTCCTTCGAGAGGTCAGTTTCAGCACGGCATAGGTCATCCATTCAAGCATGTTCAGCCAGCTCGTCCAGGTTATCGTGGGGTGTCATTGGGTCATGGTTCTCACAGTTCTCATCAGGGCCAGTCATCACTTAGTACCCTTCCAACTCAGAGTTCGTCCCGTGCTCCATCAGTTCAGGGCTCTTCTATGCTAGGTGCATCTGCTAGTCATTTCGGTGCGAGGGGTTCCCTACATTCCCCTTCTCCAGGACCCGGGAGTTGCTATGAGTGTGAAGAGATGGGTCATATATGTAGGTAGTTTCCTCGTCGCCTTGCAGGTTCATCTCAGCAGAGGAGTCAGCCATCGGCTTTAGCACCAGTTACTTCACCACCACCCGCCCAGCCAGCTTGGGGCGGAGGTTAGTCCACTAGGGGTCGCCGTAGAGGGGGAGGTCGATCAAGTGGCGGTCAGGCCCGTTTCTATACACTTCCAGCTAGACCCGATGCTATTATTTTCGATGTTGTTATCACAAGTATTGTTTCAGTCTACCACAGAGATGCTTCTGTATTATTTGATATCGGTTCCACCTTTTCTTATGTGTCATCATACTTTGCTTCTTATTTGGATACGCCTCATGAGTCTCTTGTTTCACCTATTTATATATCTACCTCGGTGGGCGATACTGTTGTTGTAAACCATGTGTACCAGTTGTGTGGTGACTATTGGGGGTCTGGAGACCTGAGTGGATCTTTTACTATTATGTATCGTGGATTTCGATGTTATTTTGGGCATGGATTGGATATCTCCATGTCGTGCTATTCTGGACTATCATGCTAAGACACTAACATTGGCTATACCGGGTGTGCCACAAATTGAGTGGCGAGGTTTGACTGATTATGTTCCCAGTAGGGTAATCTCATTCTTGAAGGTCTAGCGTATGGTTTGGAAGGGTTTTCTTTCATATTTAGCCTTTGTGAGGCATGTCAGTACAAAGACTCCCAGTATTGATTATGTTCTAGTTGTGAGGGATTTTCCCGATGTGTTTCCTGCAGATCTGTCGGGCATGCCACCAGACAGGGATATTGATTTTGGTATTGACCTGGTGCCGAGCACTCAGCCCATCTCTATTCTGCAGTATCGTATGGCACCAGTGGAGTTGAGGAGTTAAAGGAGCAGCTTTAGGAACTCCTTAATAAGGGGTTCATTCGGCCTAGTGTGTCACCTTGGGGTGCACCGGTTATATTTATGAAGAAGAAGGATGGCACTATGAGGATATGCATTGATTATAGGCAATTGAACAAAGTAACAGTTAAGAACAAGTATCCTTTGCCTCGCATTGATGATTTATTTGACTAGCTTCAGGGAGCGAGAGTGTTCTCCAAGATTGATCTCCATTCAGGTTATCACCAGTTGAAGATCAGGGACTCAGATATTCTTAAGACAGCTTTCAGGACCTGATATGGTCATTATGAGTTCTTGGTAATGTCTTTTGGGCTGACCAGTGCCCTAGCAGCGTTCATGCATTTGATGAATAGTGTGTTCCGGCCTTATCTCGACTCGTTTGTCATAGTCTTAATTGATGATATTCTGGTGTATTTGCGTAGTCAGGAGGAGCACGCGGAGCATTTGAGAGTTGTGTTACAGAGATTGAGGGAAGAGAAGCTTTATGCCAAATTCTCCAAGTGTGAGTTTTGACTTAGTTCAGTGGCTTTCATGGGGCACGTGGTGTCCAGCGAGGGTATTCAGGTTGATCAGAAGAAGATAGAGGCGGTTCAGAGTTGGCCCAGACTGTCCTCAGCCATAGATATTCGTAGCTTTCTTGGTTTGGCGGGTTATTACCGTCGGATTGTTTAGGGATTCTCATCTATCGTATCGCCCTTGACCAAGTTGACTCAGAAGGGTGCTTCATTTGTATGGTCGGATGAGTGTGAGAAGATCTTTCAGAAGCTCAAGACAGCCTTGACCACAGCTCCAGTGTTAGTTTTTCCGTCAGCTTTAGGTTCATATACCGTGTATTGTGATGCTTCGAGGATTGGTATTGGTTGTGTATTGATGCAGGAGGGTAGAGGTATTGCTTATGTTTCTCGTCAGTTGAAGCCCCATGATAAGAATTACCCCGTTCATGATTTGGAGTTGGCTGCCATTGTTCACGCATTGAAGATTTGGAGGCATTACTTGTATGACGTGTCTTGTGAGGTGTTTACTGATCATCGTAGCCTCCAACACTTGTTCAAACAGAAAGATCTCAATTTGAGGCAGCGGAGATGGTTGGAGTTGCTAAAGGATTATGATATCACTATATTATATGGGGAGTTTGGCATATATTCTAGTTGGGGAGAGACCTCTTGCAGTTGATGTTCAGGCCTTGGCCAATCGGTTCGTGAGGTTGGATATTTCGGAGCCCAGCCGGGTATTGGCTTGTGTGATTTCTCGGTCTTCCTTATATGATCGCATCAGAGAGCGCTAGTATGATGATCTACATTTGCTTGTCCTTAAGGACAGAGTTCAGCAAGATAATGCCAAAGATGTGACTATTGGTGATGATGAGGTGTTGAGGATGCAGGGCCGGATTTGTTTGCCCAATGTGGATGGACTTCGGGAGTTGATTCTAGAGGAGGCCCATAGCTCGCGGTATTCCATTCATCCGGGTGCTGCGAAGATGTATCAGGATTAGAGGCAGCATTATTGGTGAAGGAGAATGGAGAAAGACATTGTGGGATTTGTAGCTCGGTGTCTCAATTGTCAGTAGGTGAAATATGAGCATCAGAGACTGGGTGGCTTGCTTCAACAGATGGATATTCTAGAGTGGAAGTGGGAGCGGATCACTATGGACTTTGTAGTTGGGCTCCCACGGACTTTGAAGAAGTTCGATGTTATTTGGGTGATAGTGGATCGGCTGACCAAGTCCGCACACTTCATTCATGTATGTACTACCTATTCTTTAGAGTGGTTGGCAGAGATCTATATTTGGAGATTTTTCATTTGCATGGTGTCCCAGTTTCCATCATTTCAGATAGGGGCACTCAGTTTACTTCACAGTTTTGGAGGTCTGTGCAGCAAGAGTTGGGTACTCAGGTTAAGTTGAGCACAACTTTTCACCCTCATACGGACGGGCAGTCCGAGCGCACTATTTAGATATTGTAGGACATGTTACGTGCTTGTGTCATTGATTTCGGAGGGTCATGGGATCAGTTTCTACCGCTTGTAGAGTTTGCTTATAATAACAGCTACCAGCCGAGTATTCAGATGGCTCCATATGATGCTTTGTATGGGAGGCGGTGTAGATCTCCAGTTGGTTGGTTTGAGCCGGGTGAGGCTAGGGTATTGGGGATAGACTTGGTGCAGGATGCTTTAGAGAAGGTAAAGGTAATTCAGGAGAGGCTTCGTATAACGTAGTTAAGACAGAAGAGTTATGCTAACAGGAAGGTTCGGGATGTGTCCTACATGGTTGGTGAGAAAGTTCTGTTGAAGGTTTCACCCATGAGGGGTGTTATGAGGTTTGGGAAGAAGGGTAAATTGAGTCCTCGATTCATTGGGCCTTTTGAGGTGTTTCGGAGGATTGGGGAGATAGACTATGAGCTTGCTTTGCTACCCAGCTTGTCGAGTGTGCATCTGGTATTCCGTGTTTCTATGCTCCAGAAGTATATTAGGATTCCGTCTCATGTTCTGTATTTTAGCATGGTTCAGTTGGATGGTGATTTGATTTATGATACGGAGCCAGCAGCTATTTTGGGTCGTCAGGTTCAAAAGTTGAGATCAAAGGATATAGCTCCAGTGAAAGTGCAGTGGAGAGGTCGGCCCGTAGAGGAGGATACCTGGGATGCCGAGCAGGAGATGCGGAGCAGATATCCTCACCTATTTGAGGCTTCAAGTATGTTTCTTAACTCGTTCGCAGACGAATGTTTGTTTAAGAGGGGAGGATATGACAACCCAGCCAGTCGCCTTACGAGTTACCGCTCTGTTTCTCCCATTTCTGCTTCTTATTGCTTTGTCTATTGGTTCTATAGGTGATCGAGTTGGTTGGCTCGGGTTCGAAAAGGATTTGGTAAGGTTTGAGACACTTAGTCTCTTTTAAAGAAGCTTAAGTTGGAAAAGTCAACTGGATGTTGACTTATGTGTTAGAGGACTTGAATGTGAGTTCTAATGGTTTGGATAGCTTCGGGAGGTGATTTGGGACTTAGGAACATGATCGGAATGTGTTTTAGAGGTCCGGAGTAGATTTAGGCCTGAATTGGCGAAATTGGATTTTTGGCGTTTTCCGGTTGATAGGTGAGATTTTGATATAGGGGTCGGAATGGAATTCCGGAAGTTGCAGTAATTTTGTTGGGTCATTTTGGATGTGTGTGCAAAATTTTAGGTCATTCGAACGTGGTTTGATTGGGTTTTTTTAACGAAAGTGTAATTTAGAAGATTTTGGAATTCTTAGGCTTGAATCCGATGCGAATTTGGTGTTTTGATGTTGTTTTGGGCATTTCGAAGATTGTAACAAGTTTGAATGATGTTATGGGATATGTTGGCATGTTTTGTTGAGGTCCCGGGGGCTTCGGGTCAGTTTCGGGCGGTCAATCAGATCATATCTAGATGTTCAAAGTTGTAGAAAATTGTTGTACAGTGTTGCAGAGAAATGGCCTTCGCATTCGCGAAGGGTTAGTTGAGGAGGCTGAAATTTTAGCCTTTGCATTCGCAAGGAAGGCTCCGCATTCGCGAAGGGCTGGGAGATTATGCACTGTGTTCGCGAGAAGGGAAGCGCGTTCGCGTAGAGGAAGTTGGGAAGCTGGGTTTCAGGATGTTTTGTTCATCATGTTCGCCAGAGAGGGAGCACGTTCACGAAAGGTTAGGATGAGGAACCATCACGTTTGCGAGGGTCAGGTCGTGTTCACTTAAGAGGATTTTCGGTCAAAGTTAATTTGTGCTTCGCAAACGCGAGGCATTGACCGCGTTCGCAAAGAAGGAATTGAGGTCTGGGCAGAATGTTTAAATAGTCATCTTGTCCATGATTTTGGGGTTAACTTCCACCATTTTTGAGCGATTTTGAAGCTTTTTGAAGAGGATTGAAGAGGGATTCAAGGGGAAACACTTGGAGGTAAGATTTATTGACTTAATACTCGATTCTAATGTGAATTCTACCGAATTAATCATGGAATTTAAGCCTAATATTGAAGAAGTAGGGCTTGTAATTAGAGACCTCGAATTTGGGATTTGAATGGTCATTTGTGGTTGGATTTTGATGCTTTTGGTATGAATGAACTCGAGGAGTGATAAGGAGTCCATTGTTGTGATTTTTATCGGAATCTAAAACGTGGGCCCGGTGGTCGGATTTGGCCAATTTCGGGAATAGTGTTGTAATTTGATTTCTTTCGAGTGGGCTTTGTTCCCTTAGCATATTTTGATGGTTTTGCACTGATTTTGGTTAGATTCGGAGCATCTGAAGGCCGATTCGAGGGGAAAAGGCATCACGAGCTAGAGATTTGGACTGGGTAGAGGTGAGTAATGATTGTAAATATTGTCATGAGGGTATGAAACCCCGGATTGCATATCGTTGTGCTATATTGAGGTGACACACACGCTAGATGATGAGCATGTGGTCGTTCACCATTGGGGATTGTGACTTAGTCCATCCCGTATGATTGTTTTACCGCGTATTCGACTGAAAACTATTTGTTATCCTCATGTTTTGGGTTGAATGTCATATTTGGGCCTCGTGCTAACTATTTGAACCCTTAAGGGATTTTTACAAATATTTCCTCACTGTTTTGACTTTATACTTGAACTCAGTCATGCTATATTCTACTATTTTCATAACTCAGCCATGTTTATTCTGCTTTAATACTTAAATGATATTTTGGGCTAAGTATCATGTTTTACTGTTGCCTGAGTGTTTTGTGAGATTCTGACTAAGTAAGGTCGAGGACCTATGTTGTGAGGAAACACTGATTATGATTATGAGGCCGAGGGCCTGAGATTTGTACGCCACCAGGTGGCTTGTTAATATGAGGCTGAGAGCCTAGTGATGATGCCACGAAATGGCTTGATATTATGCTTGGGCCGTAAAGGGTCCATCCACCTGTCTGCACACCCCCAGTGAGCGCGGGTACCCATTGTGATGTGAGATATAGCCCGAGAGGCTGGTTATTGTTCCATGTGTTACCCGAGGGGCTGATTCTGTTGGTATTATGCCCGAGGGGCATTTCTTTAGGTGTGTTTACCTTTTCTAGTTGTCTGCCTTTTACTTGCTTAACTGTTTAAAAAGGTATTTTAAGAAGCTTAAACTGAACTAACGTGACTTGCACAATTTCACTGTTTCATGACTTTTTACTGGCTTTTACTGCTTCCTTATAGTCTGTAATGTGCCTTACGTGGTTTTTTTATTTATCAATCTTTATTTATGATAATTACTCACTGAGTTGGATTACTCACTTTAATCCCTGCACCCGGTGTGCATATTCAGGCGCTGCTGATCCTGTTTGCGATGGTTGAGAGCTCCCGGCAGATTTTGGAGTTCACGAGGTAGCTGCTCGGTGTCCGCAGCCCCGTGATTCTCCCCTTTTATCTCATTTTCCTTTCTCTTGTTAGTGATTTTGTAATAGCTTTGTAGACTCTTCAGACTTGTAGTATATGATAGATACTCATGACTGGTGACATCCCGGTGTCGGGCTGTGTTGGTTTTATTTCTGCAAATTGTACTGTTCACTACTTATTTTTGGGCATTTATCATGTTTAAGACTTAATACCTATTATTTTAATTGCTTAAAATGAAGTGGGAACGTGTCGTATGGCCTTGTCTTCATGAGAGGCGCCATCACAACTGAACTCGGGTTTAGGGTCGTGACACCCAAGTAAATCTTAGTACAGCATTTCATCCCCAGATAGATGAACATGCTGAGCGTACTATTCAAACATTGGAGGATATGTTACGAGCCTATGTAATAGTCTTCAAAGGTAGTTGGGATGATCATCTGCCGCTTTTCGAGTTTGTATATAATAAAGTTACCATTCCAGTATTCAGATGGTTCTATACAAAGCTCTTTATGGACGGAAGTGTAGGTCGCCTATAGGGTGGTTTGATATTGGAGAATCTGGATTATATGGGACAGACATGGTTCAGCAAGCTCTAGAAAAAGTAAAGCTTATCTGGGATCGACTATTGACAGCTCAGAGTCGTCAGAAGTCATATTCTGATGTGCGGCGATGAGAGTTAGAGTTCGGGGTTGATAACTGGGTATTCTTAAAGATGTCACCTATGAAGGGTGTGATGAGGTTTGGCTAGAAAGGCAAACTTAGCACACGGTATTTTGGGACTTATAGAATCATTCGGAGATTGGGCCGAGTAGCTTATGAGCTAGAATTGCCCTCGGAATTGGAGTCTGTCCATCCAGTTTTTCACATATCTATGTTACGAAAGTGCATTGGCAATCCTACCCGAGTGGTGCCTACGAATGATGTACAAATTACAGAAGACTTATCATACGAAGAAATTCCGGTTTCCATCCTAGACCGACAAATCTGTAAGCTGTGGAATAAGGAGGTAGCCTCAGTGAAAGTACTTTGGAGAAACAACAATGTGGAAGAAATGACTTGGGAGGCCGAGGAAAACATGAAGTCTAGATATCCCTACTTATCTCCTCCTCTAGAGAAGGTTCAGACCGAGACGTCATAATCATAAGGTACGTGTATAAATTCTTGTGTTGGTTATTGTCATTGGTCATGTGAGGCCATTGTCATTATTCATAATTATGGTCCTGTGTGTCGTTGGGTTATTAAGCTTCTACGGGGAGAGTTGGTAGTGGTGTTATTACAGAGGCAACCTTGCTAAAGTTTTATAGATCATGGGAAGTTGAACATTCGAGGACGAATGTTTTTAAGGGGGGAAATATGTTACATCTCGCATTTTCATACGTTAAAATTTCATTTTTAGTTAACCGACGTAGACTCGGGGATGAGATCACCTTGACATTAACATACTTACGCTATATATAATAAGCGATAAATAAGTGTTATGAAAGATAAAGGGGTACACGGATTAAAGAAAACGAGTTTCGTTGAAAGTGGCCAATTTAGAATAAAATATGGGTCGAGCGATAATACCCGATAATTATGAACTAGTACCATGAAAGGTACCATATGACCATGGTAGTATAATGTACAGAATATATAGTATAATGTGTAAAGTATATATATAAAGTATATTAAAAATAAGTTGAATTTTAAGTAATTTGGGGTAATTTTTAAATTATGCGGGTAATTGGTTAATTACCGGGTAACGGGACATTACCTGATTAACTAATAAGTGGATAAAAACTTAATAATTATCCCCCCCCATCACGTGGCAAGAAGCCACCAAGACAAGAAGTGACTAAGCAGTCACTTATGCCTAGGTGGCAACCTAGGCATAATTGAAAATGGATGACTAACCAAGTATCTGCTAAAATCTAAAATGAGTCAAAAAGAATCCAAAACAATATTGTTCTTTCCAAACTTCAAAGAACAGAAACATTGTTCCTTTCAAATTCTCAAGGAACCAAAAAATAAAACAATGTTCTCCTCTCAAAAACTCAAGGAATCCAGAAACGTTTTCTTCATTCCAAAATTAGAACCAGAAGCAATTTCTTCTATGAATTTTTAAGAAGTAGGGGCAAATTTCATTCAGTCAACGAAGGGTTTCCCACAGAATATTATACGGAGTTTTTCCTACTCCATGTATGTTAAGGCCTTCCCTTCTTTATTTTGGCATGGTTCAAATTATACTGAAGAAACGAGCAAATACACAGTTTCTATAAATTACTCTATTCATAGAATTATTAGGGGTGTTTATATTCTTGATTCCCCATGAAAATTATTATTATTTTCTGTTCATAGGTCTCAGAATAATACGCAGTTGGAAAAGTTTATCCGGAAGGAATATTGAGATTATTACGTATTTTTCATGCATTTCAAACGTGTGCATTGACCCATGACCAGATGGCATTATATACGCGTATATATGTAAATATATATATATACGGGATATGGGAAAAGGTTACGGCATTATATACGCACCACCACTTGATCAGCTGGTATATGTTAGTGATGTTGCTCATAGTGGCCAATATAATGGGATGTCCTCAGTGGCTTGATGATACTATGTACACCCATACCTATCCATGGCACGACATTTATACACACGTGCATGATATTATATACTATGTCTTTTACGTACTAATTTTCACGCCTTACATACTCAATACATTTTTCGTACTGATGCCCTATTTCACAGGGCCTGCGTTTCATGCCCGCAGGTGCAGGTAGGCAAGCTGACGATCCCTCTTTTCAGGATCCCTAATTAGCGAGGTTGGCGTGTTCCATTTGATTCGGATCTGCTTTTGATTTTGGTACGATACGCTTGTATATATATATATATATATATATATATATATATATATGGGTATGATGTGGCTCAGTCCCGTCTTTGTACAGTTTTGTTTCTGTTAGAGGTCTGTAGACAGTATGTCTAGTTGGGTTGTATGTGGCCTTGTTGGCTTTCAGTTTTGGATGTATAGTTGTCTATAGTAGCCTTGCCGGCTCGCTCACTATATTCTGCATGTATACATACATATACCTTGATGGCAGGTTTCCTTCATGTATGTTAATTTCGTAATGCAGCAGATGTTATCCAGGTTCATATCTTAGACGCATGCTTAGGGATGGTTGGCAGGTAGGACTCAGGCACCCATCACGGCCCATCGGTTTGGTTCGTGAAAATAGCATGTTTGGTTGAGGTCCCGAGGGCCTCGGGATGAATTTGGGTGGTTGAGGGAGAGTTTGGATTTGTGTTGGTGTTGCTGAATCTGCTTCTACCATTTCCGCACCTGCGGATTGGGGACCGCAGGTGCGCGGTCGCAGATGCAATATCGAGACTGCAGATGAAGAATTTGTCCATCAGGAGAAGAACCGGAGGTGCGGTGTGTTGGGCGCATCTGCGAGACTGCAGGTGCAGTGCATGGGTGCAAATGCGGTCCTAGGGATTTAAGTGAAAATCGCAGATGCGGTTGTATTGACCACATAAGCGGTCCGCAAATGTGGATTATTGACTGCAGGTGCAAAATACCTGGGGCAGAAAGTATATAAGCTCCCCTTCGCGAATTTCAATCAATCTTCCACCATTTTTGGACAATTTTGGAGCTCCAAGCCATGATTTCAAGAGGGAATCGAGGGATTTCAGTAATGTAAGCTTCTTGGGCTTTGTATTTTGTATTTGTGATGATTTTTCCACTACCTAATCATGAAATTAGTGGGGAATTTGGGGTGAAGTTGAAGGATTAGGGCTTGAGTTTTGGAAAACTTTGATTGGGGATTTGAAGGGCCATTTGAGGTCCGATTTTGATGGTTTTTATATGTATATACTCGGGAGTGAAAGGAGTATCTAGTTTTGCAATTTTTGTTAGATTCTGAGGCGTGGGCCCGGGGATCGGGTTTGGACAATTTCGGGATTTTTGAGATATTTGATAATTTTCGCATGGGCTTTATTCCTTTGGCGTGTATTAATGATGTGCTACTGATTTTGGTTAGATTCGGAGCATTTGGAGGCCAGGTCAAGAGACAAGGGCATCGTGAGCTAGAGTTTTGTCCAATTTGAGGTAAGTAATGACTGTAAATCTTGTCCTGAGAGTATGAAACCTCGGATTTCACATCATTTCACTACTTTGAGGTGACGCACACGCAAGATGACAAGCGTAGGGTTGTGCACCGTTGGCGATTGTGACTTGGTATGTCCCGTACAACTATTAAGTTGCATATTTTATTGAAAACTATTTGATATTATTGTGCTTTGGAAAGTATTACTATGTATTTGGGCTGGATGCTATATTTGGGCCTCGTGCCAAGATGTTTGGACCCTTAGTGCTTTTTACTACTATTTTCTCATTGTTTTGATTTAATATCTGTACTCAATCATGCTATGTTTTACTTATTTCATAACTCAGTCTTATATACTCTAATTTGACGCATAAAATGATATTTTGGGCTGAGCACCCTATTTTTATTATTACCCCCAAGTGGCTTCAGAGGTTTTTGACTGAGTAAGGCCGAGGGCCTGTGTTGTGAGGATATTATGGGATTGGGTTGTGCGACGCAGCATGTTGTACTGTCTTGTGATATATGAGAGGTCGAGGGCCTGATTTATTATGCCACAAGATGGCTTATTATAGCGCTTGGGTTATAGAAGCCCCTCCGGAGTCTGTACACCCAGTGAGCGCGGGTACCCAGAGTGAGTGACATGATGTTGCCCGAGGGGCTATTCTTGATACATGTTGTGCCCGAAGGGCTGATTTCGAGTGATTGTAGGGTAGCCCGAGAGGCTGGTTCTGATTGATGTTATGCCCGAGGGGCGATTTATGATACATGTCTTGCCCGAGGGGGTATTCATGATTTTGTCATTCTTTTTACTTTAAACTTCATTTAATCTTTGTTGAAACTATAGAAAAACATTTTTCAAAGGATTTTTACTAAAATTGGATTTTAACGAGATGATTTGATTTTTATACTATTTTGGAAATAGATTGTACTTACTGTGGCGTTATGATGTAGATTATGTGTTTTATTACAGCTCAGTCTTTGTTTACTTTTATTACTTACTGAGTTGGCGTACTCACATTACTGTATGCACCTCGTGTGCAGATCCAGGAGTTGTGGGTCGTGATAGCGAGCTCTGATCTTCATACATCGCGTCATTTGGAGTCGGCAAGGTAGTTGTATGGTGTTCGCAGCCTTGCTCTTCTCCCTCTTATCTTCCCTAGATTACACTAGTATTGTTCCTACACTTTAATAGTCTTCATTGTATTCATACAGTACTTAGTAGATGCTCGTGACTTGTGACACCCAGATGTCAGGCTTGGGTTTTTTCATTCCGCACTTGTTATTTAGACGCATGTTATGGGATTTTATTTAAATTAATAGCTTAAAACGTCCTTATTTTTGGAATATTGGTTTGATTTGGGATTGTGTCGACTGACCTAGTTTTATGATAGGCGCCATCACGACCGGGTTGGTTTTTAGGGTCGTGACAAGTTGGTATCAGAGCCTAGGTTACATAAGTCTCACGAATCATGAGCAATTTTAGTAGAGTCTTGCGGATCGGTACGGAGATGTTTGTACTTATCTTCGAGAGGCTGCAGAATCTTTAGGAAAAACTTCACATTCTTGAATTTCTGTCGTGTGAATATGTTGATTCTGGTAACTAAACTTCTATTATTCTATTCTCTCACAGATGGTGAGGATACATGCTACCGGATAGGACGGACAACCACCAGTTGGGGCCACTAGAGGCCGAGGATACGATCGAGGTCATAGTTGGGGCAGGGGTATAACCCGCACAACAACTACAGCAGCACCTGTAGATCCATCAGCCGCCCCAATTCATGATCAGGTCCCAGTTATGGACGCTCCAGCAGGACCAGCTTAGGCACTGGCTGTGCCTATTGTTATTCCAGGCCTTTAGGAGGCCCTAGCCCAGATTCTATTAGTATGCATTGGCTTGGCTCAGGCGGTCTTAGTTACTATAGCCACAGCTACTTCTCAGGCATGGGGAGGCACTCAAACTCCTGTCGCTCGCACACCTGAGCAGGTCGTACAGAGACTTTAGACACCGAGGCACCTCCAGCCCAGCCGGTTGCAGCTGCTCAGGACCATGTAGCTCCTATTATGCCAAAAGATGAGCATCGCAGATTGGAGAGGTTTGGTAGGCTCCAACCTTCGTCATTTAGTGGTGCTGAAGGTGAGAATGCATAGGGTTTCTTGGATAAGTGTCAGAGAATGCTTCAGACCACAGGTATTCTGGAGACCAGTGAGGTCTCATTCACTACTTTCCAGTTCTCGGGGGCTGAACTTTGTTGGTGGGAGGCTTACGAGAGGAGTAGACCGGTTGGCGTAGCGCCCCTTTCTTGGAAGCAGTTCTCCGTTCTCTTTCTGTAGAAGTTTGTACCTGAGTCTCGTCGAGTGGAGCTGCGTAGACAGTTCGAGTAGCTTCATCAGGGTGATAGGTTTGTTATGCAGTATAAGATGCAGTTCTCCGAGTTGACCCGTCATGCGGTATGGTTGGTTCCCACAGACCGAGAGAGGATCAGGAGGTTTATAGATGGCCTCGATTTTGAGCATCGGTTACTTATAACCAAAGAGAGAGTATCTGGTGCCACATTTGATGAGGTTATTGACATAGCTCGATAAATTGAGATGGTTCGTGGCCAGGAGAGGGTTGAGAGTGAGGCCAAGAGGCCTCGTGATCAGGGTGGATTTAGTGGTGCTCCTCATGGGGGTCAGTTTTAGCACGACAGAGGCCATCCATTCAAAAATGTTAAGTCAGCTTGCCCAGTTTATCATGGGGAATCATTGGGCCATGGTTCTCACAACTCTCATCAGGGCCATTCATCACTTAGTGCCCTTCCGGCCTAGAGTTCATCCTGTGCTCTATCAGTTTAGGGCTCTTCCATGCTAGGTTCTTCTTCTAGTCATCATGGTGTTAGGGGTTCCCTTCAGTCCCCGTCTTCAGCACCAGGGGGTTGTTATGAGTGTGGAGAGTTGCGGCATATATGGAGGAAGTGTCCTAGTCATCATGGGGGTCTGCCTCAGTAGAGGAGTCAGCCATCGACTTCAGCACTAGTTACTTTGCCACCCACCCAGCCAACTAGAGGTGCGGGACAGTCAGCTAGGGGTCGCCTAGAGGGGGAGGTCGATCAGGTGGTGGTCAGGATCATTTCTATGCACTCCCAGGCAGACCAGATGCTATTGCTTCAAATACTGTAATTACAGGTATTGTCTCAGTTTACCACAGAGATGCCATTGTTATTTGATCCTGGTTCCACTTTTTCATATGTGTTATCATATTTTGCTCGTTATTTGGATACGTCCCGTGAGTCTCTCATTTCATCTGTTCGTGTATCTACTCTGGTAGGTGATACTATTATTGTAGACTGTGTATCGGTCGTGTGTGGTGACTATTGGGGGTTTGGAGACCCGAGTGGACCTTATGTTGCATTGTATGGTTGATTTTTATATGATATTGGGCATGGATTGGTTATCTCCATATCGTGCTATTTTGGACTGTCATGCTAAGATAGTGGCGTGGCTATGCCGGGTGTTCCACAAATTGAGTGGTGAGGTTCGACTGATTTTGTTCCCAGTAGGGTAATTTCATTTTTGAAGGCCCAGCAGATGGTTTGGAAGGATTGTCTTTCTTACTTAGCCTTTGTGAGGGATGACAGTGTAGAGACTCCTACCATTGATTCAGTCCCAGTAGTGAGGGACTTTCCGAATGTGTTTCCTACAGACTTGCCAGGCATGCCACCGGACAGGGATATTGATTTTGGTACTGATTTGGTGTCAGGCACTCAGCCCATTTCTATTCCACTGTATTGTATGGCACCAGCAGAGCTAAAGGAGTTGAAGGGGCAGATTTAGGAACTCTTTGATAAGGGGTTTATTCAGCCTAGTGTATTGCCTTGGGGTGCGCCTATTCTTTTTGTGAAGAAGAATGATGACACGATAAGGATGTGCATCGATTACAGGCAGTTGAACAAAGTCACGATCAAGAACAAGGATACTTTGCCTCGTATTGATGATTCATTTGACCAGTTTCAAGGAGCGAGAGTGTTCTCCAAGATTGATCTCAGGTCGGGGTATCACCAGTTGAAGATCATGGACTCGGACATTCTTAAGATAGCTTTCAAGACCTGATATGGACATTATGAGTTCCTTGCGATGTCTTTCGGGCTGACCAACGCCCTAGCAACGCTCATGAATTTGATGAAAAGTGTTTTTAGGCCCTATCTCGACTTGTTTGTGATTGTTTTCATTGATGATATTCTGGTGAACTCGCCTAGTCAAGAGGAGCATGTTGAGAATTTGAGAGTTGTATTGCAGTGGTTGAGGGAGGAGAAGCTTTATGCAAAGTTCTCCAAGTGTGAGTTTTGGCACAATTCAGTGGCTTTCTTGGGACACGTGATGTCCGGTAAGGTTATTTAGGTTGATCCGAAGAAGATAGATGCGGTTCAGAGTTGTCCCAAGCCATCCTCAGCCACAAATATTCGCAGTTTTCTTGGGTTGGCAGGTTATTGCCGTCGGTTCATTCTGGTATTTTCGTCTACTGCGTCACCCTTGACCAAATTGACTCAAAAAGGTGCTCCATTCAGGTGGTCGGATGAGTGTGAGGCGAGCTTCCAGAAGTTCAAGACTACCTTGACCACAGATCCAGTGTTAGTTTTGCCATCAACTTCAAGTTCATATACAGTATATTGTGATGCTTCTAGAGTTGTTATTAGGTATGTGTTGATGTAGGAGGGTAGAGTGATTGCTTATGCTTCTCGTTAGTTGAAGCCTCATGAGAAAAACTACCCTATTCATGATTTGGAGTTGGCTGCCATTGTTCACACGTTGATTTGGAGGCATTATCTCTATGGTGTATCTTTTGAGGTGTTTACTGATCATCGTAGCCTCCAGTACTTGTTCAAGCAGAAGGATCTTAATTTGAGGTAGTGGAGATGGTTGGAGCTGCTAAAGGATTATGATATCACTATTTTGTACCATTCGGGAAAGGCCAACGTAGTGGCCGATGCCTTGAGTAGGAAGGCGATGAGTATGGACAGTTTGGCATATATTCCTGTTAGGGATTGCAGTCGATGTTCAAGCCTTAGCCAATTGGCTTGTGAGGTTGGATATTTCGGAGCCTAGACGGATCTTAGCTTGTGTGGTTTCTCGGTCTTCCTTATTTGATCGCATCAGAGAGCGCCAGTATGAAGATCCTCATTTGCTTATCCTCAAGGACAGGGTTCAGCACGGCAATGCCAGAGATGTGACTATTGATGATGATAGGGTATTGAGAATGCAGGGCCGAATATGTATGCCCAATGTAGATGGGTTCCGAGAGTTGATTCTGGAGGAGGCCCATAGCTCACAGTATTCCATCCATCCGGGTGCCGCAAAGATGTATGAAGATTTGAGACAGCACTACTGTTAGAGGAGAATGAAGAAAGATATAGTGTGATTTGTAGCTTGATGCCTCAATTATCAGCAGGTGAATATGAGCATCAAAGACCGGGTGGCTTGCTTCAGTAGATAGATATTCCAGAGTGGAAGTGGGAGCGAATCACCATGGATTTTGTAGTTGGACTCCCATGACCTTTGAGGAAGTTTGATTCCATTTGGGTGATTGTGGATCGGCTAACCAAGTCCGCGCACTTCATTCCTATGTGTACTACCTATTCTTTAGAGCGACTAGCAGAGATTTATATCCAAGAGATTGTTCGCCTTCATGGTGTCCCAGTTTCCATCATTTCAGATAGAGGTACTAAGTTCACATCGTATTTTTGAAGAGCCTTGCAGCGAGAGTTGGGTACTCAGGTTGAGTTGAGCACAGCTTTTCACCCTCAAACGGACGGGCAGTTCGAGCGCACTATTCAGATATTGGATGACATGTTGCATGCTTGTGTCATTGATTTTGGGGGTTCATGGGATCAGTTTCTACCACTCGCAGAGTTTGCATATAACAACAGTTATCAATCGATTATTCAGATGGCTCCATATGATGCTTTATATAGGAGGCAGTGTAGATATCCAGTAGATTGGTTTGAGTCAGGCGAGGCCAGGTTTTTGGGTACAGACTTGGTGCATGATGCTTTGGACAAGGTGAAAGTGATTAAGGAGCGGCTTCGTACAGCGCAGTCGAGACAAAAGAGTTATGCTGACAGGATGGTTCGTGATGTGTCTTACATGGTTGGGGAGAAGGTTCTACTTAAGTTTCACCCATGAAAGGTGTTATGAGATTTAGAAAGAAGGGTAAATTGAGTCCTTGGTTCATTGGGCCTTTTGAGGTGCTTCGGAGGATTGGGGAGGTGGCTTATGAGCTGGCTTTGCCACCTAACTTATCGAGTGTGCATCCGATATTTCATGTTTCTATGCTCCGGAAGTATATTGGTGACCCGTCTCATGTTTTGGATTTCATCAAAGTTTAGTTAGATGGTGATTTGACTTATGATGTGGAACCAATGTCTATTTTGGAGGGGCAGGTCCGAAAGTTGAGATCAAAGGATATAGCTTCAGTGAAAGTGCAGTGGAGAGGTCGGCCAGTAGAGGAGGCTACTTGGAAGACCAAGCGGGAGATGCGTAGCAGATACTCATACCTGTTTGAGGCTTCAGGTATGTTTCTTGACTCGTTCGAGGACGAACATTTGTTTAAGAGGGGGATGATGTAACGACCCGGCCTGTCGTTTCATGAGTTACAACCCCATTTCCCCCATTTCCCCCATTTTTGCTTCCTTGTGTGTTGTTCAGATGTATTTCATCATATCGCATTGGCTATGTTGTGCTCGAAGTGGTCTTAGGGTGGAATGAGACACTTAGTCTCTTAAGTTGGTTTTTTAGTTGGAAAAGTCAACCGGAAGTTAACTTGTGGGTAAATGATCTCGAAATTGAGTTTTTATTGTTCGGATAGCTTTTATATATGATTTGGGACTTAGGAGCATGTTCGGAATGTAATTTGAGGTCTGTGGTAGATTTAGGCTTGAATTCGAAATTGGAAATTTGGCATTTTTGGTCGACAGTAGAAATCTTTATATCGGAGTCGGAATGGGATTCTGGGAATTGAAGTAGGTTTGTTGTGTCATTTGTGACATGTGTACAAAATTTTAGGTCATTCGGATGAGGTTTGATAGGTTTTGGCATCATTTGCGGAATGTCAGAAATTTGGAAATCCTTAGGCTTGAATCCAAGGATGATTTGATGTTTTGATGTTATTTTGAGTGTTCTTAAGGTTGGAATAAGTTTGAATGGTGATATGTGACCTTTTGGAATATTTGGTTGAGGTATCGGGGCCTCGCGATGAATTTGGGTGGTTGATGGAGAGTTTGGATTTGAGTTGGTGTTGCTGAATTTGTTTCTTTTGTCATTTCCACACCTACGGATTGGGGACCATAGGTGTGAGGTTGCAGATGCAGTATGGAGACCGCAGATGTGGAATTTGGCCATCAGGAGAAGAACTGTAGGTGCGGTGTGCTGGGCACATCTGTAGGACCGCGGGTAAGGTGCCTGGGTGCAGATGTGGTCCTGGGGATTTAAGTGAAAACCGCATATGCGGTTGTTTTGACCGCAGAAGCGGTCCACAGATGCGGATTATTGGCCGCATGTGCGAAATCCCTGGGGCAGAAAGTATATAAGCTCCCCTTCGCGAATTTCAGTCATTCTTCCATCATTTTGGACGATTTTGGAGCTCCAAGCCGTGATTTCAAGAGGGAATCAGGTGATTTTAGTGACGTAAGCTTCTCGGGCTTTGTATTTCATGTTTGTGATGATTTTTCCACTACCTAATCATGAAATTAATGGGGAATTTGGGGTGAAGTTGAAGGATTAGGGCTTGAGTTTTGGAGAATTTTGATTGGGGATTTGAGCGGTCGTTTGAGGTATGATTTCGATGGTTTTGGTATGTATAGACTCGGGAGTGAAAGGAGTATCTAGTTTTGCGATTTTTGTTGGATTCTGAGGCATGGTCCCGGGGGTCAGGTTTGGCCAATTTTAGGATTTTTGAGTTAATTTGATAATTTTCGCATGGGCTTTGTTTCTTTAGCGTGTATTAATGATGTGATACTGATTTTGGTTAGATTCGGAGCATTTAGAGGCCGAGACAAGAGGTAAGGGCATCGCGGGCTAGAGTTTTGTCCTGTTTGACGTAAGTAATGACTGTAAATCTTGTCATGAGGGTATGAAACACCAGCTTTCACATCGTTTTACTACTTTGCGGTGATGCACACGCAAGATGACGAGCGTGGAGGCATGCACCGTTAGGGATTGTGACTTAGTCCATCCCGTACGACTATTAAGTTGCATATTTGATTGAAAACTATTTGATATTATTGTGCTTTGGAAAGTATTACTATGTATTTGGGTTGGATGCTATATTTGGGCCTCGTGCCAAGATGTTTGGACCCTTAGGGGCTTTTTACTACTATTTACTCATTGTTTTGATTTAATATCTGTACTCAGTCATGCTATGTTTTACCGATTTCCTAACTCGGTCTTATTTACTTGGATTTGATGCATAAAATGATATGTTGGGCTGAGCACCCTGATTTTACTGTTAGTCCGAGTGGCTTGAGAGGTTTCTGACAGAGTGAGGTCGAGGGCCTGTGTTGTGAGGATATTATGGGATCGGGCTGCACGCCGCAGCATGTTGTACTATTTTGTGATATATGAGAGGCCGAGGGCCTGATTTATTATGCCATGAGATGGCTTGTTATAGCGCTTGGGCTGTAGGAGCCTCTCTGGAGTCTGTACACCCCCAATGAGCGTGGGTACACAGAGTGAGTGATATGATGTTGCCCGAGGAGCTGTTCTTGATACATGTTGTGCCCGAGGGGCTGATTTTGAGTGATTGTGAGGTAGCCCGAGGGGCGGTTTATGATACATGTCTTGCCCGAGGGACTATTCATGATTTTGTCATTCTTTTTACTCTAAATTTCAGTGAATCTTTGTTGAAACTATAGAAAGATATTTTTCAAAGGATTTTTATGAAAATTGGATTTTAACGAGATGATTTGATTATTATACTGTTTTGAAAATATATTGTACTTACTGTGGCGTTATGACGTGGATTATGTGTTTTCTTACTGCTCAGTCTTTATTTACTTTTATTACTTACTGATTTGACATATTCACATTACTCCTTGCACCTCGTGTACAGATCCAGGTGTTGCGGGACGTGATAACGAGCGCTGATCTTCATCCAGTGGGTCATTCGGAGTCGGCAAGGTAGTTGCATGGCGTTCGCAGCCTTGCTCTTCTCCCTTTTATCTTCCCTAGATTACACTAGTATTGTTCCTAGACTTTGATAGTCTTCGTTGTATTCAGATAATACTTAGTATATGCTCGTGATTTGTGACACCCCGATGTCGGGCTTGTGTTTTTTCTTTCCACACTTGTTATTTAGACTCATGTTATGGGATTTTATTTAAATTAATAGCTTAAAACGTCCTTATTTTAAAATATTGATTTGATTTGGGATTTTGTAGGTTGGCCTAGTTTATGATAAGCGCCATCATGATCGGGTTGGTTTTTGGGGTCGTAACAAGAGGGGAGGTTTGAGTGTGAGAGAGAGAAGAGAGAAGGAAGAAAAGAGGGAAAGGAAAAAGAAAGAGGTCGGGTAGGGTTTAAAAATATTATTCTGATCGATTCGGTCAAAAATTAGGTCAAAATAGTCAAACCTCATTTTAATAAAATATTCTGACCGAATCGGTCATTTTTTTTAAATTTTTTTAATATCTCCGACCGAATTGGTCGCTAACAGTTACGCAGTATTTTTTTCCAAAATTTACGATGGATATGGACGGAATATCAATCTTAATTATTATTAAAAATTGAAAAATATATTTTTCTGCAATTTTCGACCGATTTTGTCGAAAATTTTCAACTACTTTTTTCGGTTGGAAATGGGCCAGTTTTTAGTAGTACTTATGTAACGACCCGACCGGTCGTTTTGAGCTTTTGCACTTTGCTCGCTAGTTCTCGGGCACGACTAGCATCGTGTGATGTATTATGACTTATGTAAATCGTTGGTTTTAGTTTTCAAGGTAATTGAAATGGATTTGGAAGAACAGTTCTCAGTTTGAAGCTTAAAATTTGAAAGGCTTGACCAAATTTTGACTTTTTAGTATTCGATCTCGGATTTGGATTTTTATGATTCGATTAGCTCTGTTAGGTGATTTTGGACTTGGGGGAGCGTCTGGAATGTATTTTGGAGGTCCGTGGTAGATTTAGGCTTGAATTGGTGAAATTGAAATTTTAGCATTTTCTGGTTGGTAGCGCAAATTTTTATATCAGGGTCGGAATGGAATTATAGATATTGGAGTAGGTCCGTTGTGTCATTCGTGACGTGTGTGCAAAATTTCAGGTCATTCGGACGAGGTTTGATAGACTTTGTGATCGAATTCGGAATTCAGAAGTTTTGGAATTCTTAGGCTTGAATCCGAGGGTAATTCGATGTGTTGATGTTGTTTTGAGCAGTCTAAAGGTTGGAACAAGTTTGAATGATGTTATGGGATGTGTTGGCATGTTTGGTTGAGGTCCTGAGGGCCTCGGGTGAGTTTCGGGGTGGTTTCAGACCATTTTTAGGCCATTTTTAGTTGCTGGTTTTTGGATTCAGAGGTGAACAATGCGTTAGCATAGATCCGACCACGTTAGCATAGAGAAAATTTTGAAAAATGGAATTGTGCTATACGATCGCGTAAGTCTTCCCGGGATCGCATAGAGTAAAATCTCTATTGCACTGACCCGACTTTGGAAGCTTGTATCTCACAATCTATAAGGAATTTGAAGATGATCAAAACATAAAAGTTGTAGCCCTTGATGTCTAGTTTTTAGAAAGTTAAAGCAATGGTAATTTGGAGTTTTGTACAAAACGTTATGATCATTATACTAGAAGCTGTCCAGAAGAGTTGGAAAAAGCTGTTGGAAACATTTGTTCTACGCGATCGCGGGGGAATGCCCGCGATCTCATAGGGTAAAAGAAGGGCTAAAAATTTTTGTGCTTCGCTATCGCATTAGTTTGTCCGCGATAGCATAGGGCAAATGCCTGGGCAGATTATAAAGTACTCTTTTTCGAGGATTTTGGCCATTTTTGCATTTTTGGAGCTATAGAGCTCGGATTGAGGCGATTTTTGAAGGGATTTTTAGAGAATTGATTGGGGTAAGTGTTCTTCACTCAAATTTGGTTAAATTTCATGATTATGTCTTGATTCTTATCATTTAATTTGGGAATTTGGGATGAAAATTGGGGGAAATGAAAGAAGGTTTGGAGAGTTGATTTTGGGAATTTGGATGGCCATTTGATGTCGGATTTTGGTGAATTTTATATGGGTAGACTCGTGAGCGAATGAATTTTCCAGTTTTGTGACTTTTATTGGATTCTGAGACGTGGTCCCGGGGCCGGTTTGAGCCAATTTCAGGATTTTTGAGTTAATTTGATTATTTTTACTTGGCTCTGTTCCTTTAGTGTATATTGATAATAATATACTGATTTTGGTTAGATTTGGAGGCCGATTCGAGAGGCAAAGGCATCGCGGGATAGAATTTGGACCGATTTGAGGTAATTAATGATTGTAAATGTTGTCCTAAGGATATGAAATCCCGGATTTCACATTATTGTGCTACTTTGACGTGACGCACATGCTAGATGATGAGTTTGGGGTCGTGTACCGTTGGGGATTGTGACTTGGTCTGTCCCGTACGACTGTTAAGTCACGTATTTGATTGAAAACTATTTGATATCATTGTGTTTTGGAAAGTATTACTATGTTTTGGGTTGAATGCCATATTTGGGCCTCGTGCCAACTGTTTTGGGCCCTTAGGGGATTTTTACTACTATTCCTCACTGTTTTAACTTCATATTTGTACTCAGTCATGTTGTATTCTACTGTTTTCATAACTCAGCCATATTTACTCTGTTTTGATCTTTTAAATGACATTTTGGGTTGAGCATCATGTTTTACTGTTGCCCAAGTGGCTTGATATATTTCTAACTGAGTGAGGTTGGGGGCCTATGTGATGAGGATGTTATGGGATCGGGTTGCGTGCTGCAGTAGTGTTGTACTAATTCATGATTATGAGGCCGAGGGCCTGATTTGTTACGCTATAATGTGGATTGTTTTGAGGCCGAGGGCCAGTTTGATTATGCCACGAGATGACTTGTTATAGCACTTGGGCTGTAGGACCCCTCCGGAGTCTACACACCCCCAGTGAGTACGGGTACCCAGTGTGAGATCTGATATTGCTCGAGTGGCTGTTGTTGTTTCATATTGTTCCCCGAGGGGCTGTCCTTGATCCATGTTTTGCCCGAAGGGCGGTTCTTGATTCATGTTATGCCCGAGGGGCTGATTACAAGTGATTATGAAGTAGCCCGAGGGGCTGGTTCTGTTGATATTTTGCTCGAGGGGCGGTGTATGTTACATATTTTGCCCCAGGGGCTATTTACGTTTCTATCATTTTTACGCACTATTTTGTCACTCGTTTGAAACTATTGAAAGTTGTTTTAAAAGGTTTTACTGAAATTGAGTTGGTTAAGAAGTAAATGATTTTTGTACTGTTTTGGAAATGCACTACATTTGCTGTAGCGTTATGATGTGGTTTACATATTTTCTTACTACTCAGCTTTCATTTACTTTTATTACTTACTGAGTTGGCATACTCACATTACTCCCTGCACCTTGTGTATAGATTCAGGTATTTCTGAACCCAGTAGCGGGTGTTGATTGCTCAGTGGCAGAGTCATCGGAGTTAGCAAGGTAATTTCCCAACGTTCACAGCCCTGCTCTTCTCCCTCTTGTCTTCCTTAGATTATTTTTAGTATATTTTAAGACTCCTCATTGTATTCAGGCCTTAGTAGATGCTCGTGACTTGTGACACCCCGATGCCAGGCTTGTGTATTTATTCTGCACTGTTCATTTAGACTTACATTATGAGATATTGATTAATTAAAGGCTTAAAATGACTTTTATAGAATAATAGTTAATTTGGGAATTATGTCGGTTGGCCTAGTTTCACGATAGGCACCATCATGACCGGGTCGATTTTAGGGTCATGACAATTTGGTATCAGAGCCTAGGTTACATAGGTCTCACGAGTCATGAGCAGGTTTAGTAGAGTCTCGCGGATCGGTACAGAGATGTCTGTACTTATCCTCGGGAGGCTGCAGAACCTTTAGGAAAAACTTCACATTCATGAATTCTTATCATGCGTCCTTGATTCAGCTTGAAATGTAACTCTTTGAATTCCTTCCATACGTTCATATGCGCGCATGTGTGCACGGTATCGGCTGTGCATCGACGGCTAGTGATTCGCTGATCGAGGGGCAAGATGTGATCTCTGTGTATTGATATTATGCCAGTCAGGAGGACTTGAGGCCGGGCCTTTCCTATAGCTTGAGCCATGAGCTGTTGATTGCGCGAGCACGTGTTTCTAGATTTATATGTTCGATAGTGTCCCTATTAAGGGAAGTGATGACTGGATAGTTACATGATGAGTGTGATGTGACTGCGAGATGTGTTCATATAAATTGAATGAGACGAGAAGGGTCTGTTTTGGGGTACCAGGAACTATTTGGTGCTTGATTTCCATTGTGATTTGATGTATAGCTCCGAGTTGTGGGTGTGTTGAAGGATCTTTTCATGTTACCTAGTTGGGAAGTGAAGTAGATTTCACGTTGTGATATGAGTTCAGACTCAGGAAGATTAAGTGACTGTGTAATGTTTATGACTGTGGAAGGGTATAAAGATATATTAGTTTGAGGCGAAGCATGTTGGTTATCTCCTGCAGAGTATTCTGAAGTTTGTGTGATCCTTATGTTGTTTGTTGGAAGATCTCTTTTACTAGTGAAATATATGTGTTGCAATTTGAATTTGGGTCGCTTAAGATAGTGGGCTTCGAGGGTAAATGCGAGATTTGTAGAAGATTTGAAGTACTAGATGGTCTGTGTTGCACGAGCTTATGAAGGATTGAGTTTAATCTCACTATGGTATTATGGTTGTAATAGAGTATATGCATTATGAGTTATTATGTATTTTTATCTATGGCTTTGAGCCAAGTGGGGGAGTCTTCTATTGATTAGTTGATTGCACAGTTATGTGCCTTGATGGTTCCAATTTGAGGCGTACTGGTTAATTAGTTATGGCTTATGGAGGTTGAGACCGAGGACCGAGGATGGATCGAGTAAAAGAAATTTAATAAAGGTTATGTTATGCGTTATGAGCATATGATAATCACGGAATGACTTGAGTTTTTATTGGTAAAGGATGTACGGTGCATAGTACAGGAAATTGCTTGGGTGCATTAAGGTGAGGTTACATTCTGCGGTGTCGGAGTGCTAACGGAGCATAGGTCGTCCAGTCCGTTTGATCGGTCTAATTGCGATTTGAGTAGAGTGGATGACTCTCGAGAATGGTTCTAATGGGTTCAAGATTTTACATGTAATAATTGGAGATTTTCAGGTTATATATTTGGCTAGAAACTAAGGTTTGCATTGGAGGGTGTCAAGACTCGTGGTATTTCTATATCATTATGGATTCTGCACATCAATATCAGGAAGGTGAAGGTAATGGCTTTAGATTCGGATGAAGTCTCTTCAGGGAAAGTATATCGAATGTGGTGCTTTTGGGGATATTTGAGAGAGTAGTCAGCGGCTTATGAACCGTAGGATGGTGTGGCTTTATGCTTGGGTCTCGTGTGGCAAGTCTGAGTCAAGGATTTTGGTGTTATAGCAAGAAGAAGTATCAAGTTGAAGGTAAATCAGAAGGAACTTGGATAGATGGGATCGCTTGGTAGTAGGCCGGATCGGCATGGTAAGGATATGACTAGTTCTTTAGGTACTTACGAGGTAATGAGTTTCTACAGGTGTTTTGCGGCAATGCACTTGGGTTTTAGTGGCCTACGTAGCTTGGTTAAGTTAGATGGATTCGGTCCTGACGGTTTAGTTTTATGCAAATGGAATTTGGAGAGTTCTTGATGGTTTCTACCACGGTTAGAGATGTATATTTTCTACTAGCGTGAGGAGCATGGGATGTGTAGTGATTTTCTTCTAGATAGGATCAATGGAATGTTCTTGGCTAGTTGAGTACGTAATTGCTTGTGACTCGAAATGGATATGAAGTTGTCATGTTTATCCTAGGATGGTATGGTATAAGCGGTATGTTGTGTAGGATTGAGATTTACATGTGTAAGGTCACGGTTCAGTTTTGAAAGGAAGGTCACAAATTCTTAGGTAGCATGGACAGTTTTAGATGACTAGATAAATGAGATCACTGATTGGTGTGGCTTGATGAGGGTATACATTTTAGAAAGGGCGATGTGTTTTAGTTGAGGATACTTCATTAGTATTGCGACACTCTTTTGCTGGATCAACTGCTGATATTCGAGTTTGCTTGGCAGCACAAAAGAATTATAGGAGTACCTCTCGTGGGATGGTTGGGTATTAGAGGTGTGTTATATATTCGGACGGTAGAGTTGGGATCGAATATGGTGATTCGTGTACTATATGGATTTGGAGACTGGGAGTTCTCATAAACAGGTTAGGTCGTGGTTATGGACCGCGTATATCGGTCTTGTGTGGTAACTATTGGAGGTTGGAGACCCGGTTGGATCTTTATTACTTAGTATGCTAGATTTTGGTGTGATATTGGGTATGGACCGGTTGTCTCCATGTCGTGTTATTCTGGGCTATTGTGCTAGGACGGCGATGTTGGCTATGCCGGGAATGCCATGGATTGAGTGGCGAGGTTCGACGGATTATGTTCCCAGTAGGGTGGTTTCATTTTTTGAAGACCTAGCGGATGGCTTGGAAGGGTTGTATTTCTTATTTGGCCTTCGTAATGGATGTTAGTGCAGAGACTCCTACCATTGAATCAGTTTCGGTGGTGAGGGATTTTTCGGATGTGTTTCCTGCTGTCGGGCATGTTGCCGGATAGGGTTGTTGATTTTGGTATTGATTTGGTGTCGGGCACCGCATCGTATGGCACCGGTGGAGTTAAAAGAGTTGAAGGAGCAGCTTTAGGAACTCCTTGATAAGGGGTTCATTGGTAGGCCAATATGAATGTTTGTTCTAACTCGAGTCGACTTGGTTGACTCCGAGTTGTATTGTTTAGGGATGTGTTGATTCGATAATTATTGAGCTTATTAGTGATCTGGGGAGATCTATGAGTTACCTTTCCATGTTGCGAGGCATTGGGATTTGTTGTTACAGGCACATGTGGTGCGATTTTATTGGGGTCTCTTAGTGGAATTCGAGCGGGAAGAGTATTGGGTATTGCTCGGCGGATGGCGTATCGGTTGTGTCCTTTCGAGTTTGTGTAATGTTATATCAATTTCTTCACCGTGGTTATGATGATTTGCTTTGGTTCTAGACAGCAAATTGCACGTGGTTGTCAATTTTGAGCATACTGACTTGAGGTGTTTCATGTGCACCAGTGTTTGGATAGGGTCACGCATTACAGCGAAGTTATGTGGAGGTATGACCCTTCGGGTTAAATTCGTGTGTTCTGTTTCTATGATATGTGACGGGTTCTTAGCATTGTGTCTGGTGGTACTGGTGAGCTTGCGGTACAGCTCTCTCATTTGAGTCACTTTTCATGATTTGAGTACGTTCGGATTGTTGCTTATTGGTGCACGGATTGCACGATTTGTGGCTTTAGATTGTATTGATGTGTCATGTCACTAGAGTAGTTGTGTTGGATTATATGAGATCGTTGGGATAAAGAATGAATACAAATGGATTCGGTTTTAGCGTGTTGGAAGGATAATACCGATGGTTGGCTTAGAAATTTGCTATGGTCCTTGCCAAAGGAATAGTTATGACTTTCTACATGTTTTATTTATCATTGGCAGTATACGGAAGTGTTAGAATGAGACTTTATTTGATAAGAGGTTTATTATCATTCGGTTGTTCTGAGCAACTGTTGTGTAGCTATGAGAGTTTGAGCTCTGTGGTATATCATGTAATTGCATCTGAGGCTGTAGGTATGGTTTGTTATAGCTTGTTCGGGCTTATTCGGAGTGTAGATGTGAGATTCTGATCTTGTAGATGATTTCAGAAGTGGAAATATGGTTCTAAGGTTTACGGGCTAGGTTGGATTGCGAAATTTCAGTTACATTGTGTTATCGGACCTATATGAGATAGTGTGACGTGGGACCACCCTCGGATATGTGCATGGTAAGGTTACATAGCGATTTGATAGTTTTCAAAACAACTCTGGGCACGTTCGAGGACGAACGTATGTTTAAGTGTGGGAGGATGTAGCGACCCGATCGGTCGTTTTGAGCTTTTGCACTTCGCTCGCCAGTTCTATGGCATGACTTGCCCCGTATGATATATTATGACCTATGTAAATCGTCGGTTTTGATTTTCAGGGTAATCGGAATGGATTTGGAAGAAAAGCTCTCAGTTTGAAGCTTAAAATTTGAAAGTTTTGACTTTTTAGTATTCGATCTCGGATTTGGATTTTTTTTATTTTATTAGATCCGTTAGGTGATTTTTGACTTAGGAGTGCATCCGGAATATATTTTGGAGGTCCGTGGTAGATTTAGACTTGAATTGGTGATATTGGAATTTTGGCATTTTCCAGTTGGTAGCGAAAATTTTGATATCAGGGTCGGAATGGAATTTTGAAATTGAAATAGGTCTGTTGTGTCATTTGTGATATGTGTGCAAAATTTCAGGTCATTCGGATGAGGTTTGATAGAATTTTTTATCGAATTCGGATATCGGAGGTTTTGGAATTCTTAGGCTTGAATCCGAGGGTGATTCGATGTTTTGATGTTGTTTTGAGTGTTCCGAAGGTTGGAACAAGTTTGAATGATGTTATGGGATGTGTTGGCATGTTTGGTTGAGATTCCAAGGGCCTCGGGTGAGTTTCGGGTGGTTTCAGACTATTTCTAGGTCATTTCTAGTTGTTGGTTTTTGGCTTCAGGGGTGTATAGTGCGTGAGCATAGATCCGACCGCGTTAGCATAAAGAAATTTTGAAAAATGAAATTGTGTTATGCGATTGCGTAAGTCTTCCCGCGATCACATAAAGTAAAATCTCTGCAGCACTGACCCGATTTTGGAAGCTTATATCTCACAATTTATAAGGAATTTGAAGATGCTTCAAAAAAGAAAGTCGTAGCCTTGATGTCTAGTTGTCAGAAAGTTAAATCAATTGTAATTTGTAGTTTTGTACAAAAAGTTATGACCATTATACTAGAAGGCTATTGGAAAAATTTGTTCTACGCGATCGCGGGGGAATGACCGCGATCGCATAGGGTAAAAGAAGGGCTGGAAAATTTTGTGTTTCACTATCGTATTAGTTTGTCTGCGATAACATAGGGTAAATGCCTGGGCAGGTTATAAAGTACTCTATTTCGAAGATTTTGGCCATTTTTGCATTTTTGGAGCTATGGAGCTCGGATTGAGGCAATATTTGAAGGGATTTTTAGAGGATTAATTGGGGTAAGTGTTCTTCACTCAAATTTGGTTAAACCTCATGATTATGTCTTGATTTTTATCATTTAATTTGGGAATTTGGGGGTGACAAGTGGGGAAAATGGAGGAAGGTTTGGAGAGTTGATTTTGGGGATTTAGATGGCCATTTGATGTCGGATTTTGGTGAATTTGATATGGGTAGACTCGTGAGCGAATGGGTTTTCCAGTTTTGTTATTTTTATCGGATTCCGAGAAGTGGGTCTAGGGGCCAGATTTGAGCCAATTTCAGGATTTTTTAGTTAATTTGATTATTATCTCTTGGGCTTTGTTCGTTTAGCGTATATTGATGATAATATACTGATTTTGGTTAGATTTGGAGCATTTGGAGGCCGCTTCGAGAGGCAAAGGCATCGCGGGCTAGAGTTTGAACCGATTTGAGGTAAGTAATGATTGTAAATATTGTTCTAAGGGTATGAAACCCTGGATTTCACATCACTATGCTACTTTGAGGTGACGCACACACTAGATGACGAGCGTGAGGTTGTGCACCGTTGGGGATTGTGACTTGGTTTGTCCCGTGTGTTTGTTAAGTCGCGTATTTGATTGAAAACTGTTTGCTATCATTGTGTTTTTGGAAAGTATTACCATGTTTTGGGCTGAATGCCATATTTGGGCCTCGTGCCAACTGTTTTGGGCCCTTAGGGGATTTTTACAACTATTCCTCACTATTTTGACTTCATATTTTGTACTCAGTCATGTTGTATTTTACTGTTTTCATAACTCAGCCGTATTTACTCTGTTTTGATATTTTAAATGACATTTTGGGCTAAGCATCATGTTTTACTGTTAACCGAGTGGCTTGAGAGATTTCTGACTGAGTGAGGCCTAGGGCCTGTGTTGTGAGGATATTATGGGATTGGGTTGTGCGCCGCAGCAGTGTTGTACTGATTCATGATTATGAGGCCGAGGGCCTGATTTGTTACGCTACGAGGTGGATTTTTTTGAGGCCGAGGGCCAGTTTGATTATGCCACAAGATGACTTGTTATAGCACTTGAGTTGTAGGACCCCTCCAGAGTCTGCACACCCCTAGTGAGCGCGGGTACCCAGTGTGAGATCTGATATTGCTCGAGTGGCTATTGTTGTTTCATGTTGTTCCCCGAGGGGCTGTCCTTGATCCATGTTTTGCCCAAAGGGCGGTTCTTGATTCATGTTATGCCCGAGGGGCTGATTACAAGTGATTATGAAGTAGCCCGAAAGGCTGGTTCTGTTTATATTTTGCTCGAGGGAAAGTGTATGTTACATATTTTGCCCCAGGGGCTATTTACGTTTCTATCATTTTTACGCACTATTTTGTCACTCGTTCGAAACTATTTAAAGTTGTTTTAAAAGGTTTTACTAAAATTGAGCTTGTTTAAGAAGTAAATGATTTTTGTACTGTTTTGGAAATGCACTACATTTGTTGTAGCGTTATGACGTGGTTTACGTGTTTTCTTACTACTCAGCTTTCATTTACTTTTATTACTTACTGAGTTGGCGTACTCACATTACTCCTTGCACCTTGTGTGCATATTTAGGTATTTCTGAACCCGGTAGTGGGTGTTGATTGCTCAGTGGCAGAGTCATCGGAGTTAGCAAGGTAGTTGCCCGACGTTCGCAGCCTTGCTCTTCTCCCTCTTGTCTTCATTAGATTGTTTTTAGTATATTTTTAGATTCTTCGTTGTATTCACACCTTAGTAGATGCTCGTGACTTGTGACACCACGATGTCAAGCATGTGTATTTATTCTACACTGTTCATTTACACTTACATTATGAGATATTGATTAATTAAAGGCTTAAAATGACTTTTATTGAATAATGGTTAATTCGGGAATTGTGTTGGCTGGCCTAGTTTTATGATAGGCGCCATCACGAACCGAGTCGATTTTAGGGTCGTGACAAGTTGGTATCAGAGCCTAGGTTACATAGGTCTCATGAGTCATGAGCAGGTTTAGTAGAGTCTCGCGGATCGGTACGGAGACATCTGTACTTATCCTCAAGAGGCTACAGAACCTTTAGCAAAAACTTCACATTATTGAATTCTTATCATGCGTCCTTGAATTATCTTGAAATGTAACTCTTTGAATTCCTTCCATGCGTTTGTATTCGCACATGAGCGCACGGTATCAGCTATGCGTCGACGACTTGTGACTCCCTGATCGTGGGGCGAGATGTGATCTCTGTGTGTTGATGTTGGGCTAGTCTAGAGGACTTGGGACTGGGCCTTGCCTGTAGCTTGGCCCCTGAGATGTTGATTGCGCGAGCGCATGTTTCTGGATTTATATGTTCGATAGTGTCCCTATTAAGGGAAGTGATGATTGGATAATTACGTGATGAGTGTGATGTGACTATGAGATGTGTTCATATGAATGGAATGAGACGAGAAGGGTCTACTTTGGGGTACCAGGAACTATTTGGTGCTTGATTTCCATCGTGATTTGATGTATAGCTCCGAGTTGTGGGTGTGTTGAAAGATCTTTTCATATTGTCTATTTGGGAAGTGAAGTAGATTTCACGTTGTGATATAAGTTTAGACTCAAGAAAATTAAGTGACTGCGTAATGTTTATGATGGTGGAAGGGTATAAAGAGATGTTAGTTTGAGGCGAAGCAGGTGGATTATCTCATGCAGAGTGTTATGAAGTTTGTGTGATCCTTATGTTGTTTGTTGGAAGATCTCTTTTACTAGTGAAATATATGTGTTGCAATTTGAATTTGGATCACTTAAGAGAGTGTGCTTGACTGTTATGAGGGTGAATGCGAGATTTGCAGAAGATTTAAAGTACTAGATGGTCTGTGTTGCACGAGCTTATGAAGGATTGAGTTTAATCTCACTATGTTATTATGGCAGTAATAGAGTATATGTATTATGAATTATTGTGTGTTTTGATCTATGGATTTGAGCCAAGTGGGGGAGTCTACTATTGATTAGTTGATTGCACGGTTATGTGCTATGTTGGTTCCAGTTTGAGGTGTACTGGTAAATTAGTTATGGCCTACGGAGGTTGAGATAGAGGATGGCTCGAGTAAAGGAAATTTTAATAAAGTTTATGTTATGCTTTATGGGCGTATGAGAATCACGGAGTGACTTGAGTTATTATTGGTAAAGGATGTACGGTGCATAGAACAAGAAGTTGCTTGGTTTCATTAAGGTGAGGTTACATTTTGCGGTGTCGGAGTGCTAACGGAGTATAGGTCGTCCGATCCGTTTGAACGGTCTAATTGCGGTTTGAGTAAAGTGGATGACTCTCGGGAATGGTTCTAATGGGTTCAAGATTTTACATGTTATAATTGGAGATTTTCAAGTTATATATTTATCTAGAAACTGAGGTTTGCATTGGAGGGTATCAAGACTCATGGTATTTCTATATCATTATAGATTCTACACATCAGTATCAGGAAGGTAAAGATAATGGTTTAGATTCGCAGGAAGTCTCTTCAGGGAAAGTATTTCGAATATGGTGCTTTTGGGGATATTTAAGAGAGTAGTCAGCGGCTTATGAACTGTAGGACGGTGAGGCTTTATGCTTAGGTCTTGTGTGGCGAGTCTGGGTCGAAGATTGTGGTGTTATAGCGCGAAGAAGTATCAAGTTGAAGGTAAATCAGAAGGAACTTGGATAGATGGGATAGCTTGGTAGTAGGCCAGATCGGCATGGTAAGGATATGACTAGTTCTTTGGGTGCTTACGAGGTAATGAGTTTCTACAGTTGTTTCGAGGCAATGCTCTTCGGTTTTAGTGTCCTGCGTAGCTTGGTTGATTTAAAAGGATTCAGTCCTAATAATTTAGTTTTGTGCAAATGGAATTCGGAGAGTTCTTGATGGCTTCTACCACGATTAGAGATGTATATTTTCTATGAGCGTGAGGAGCATAGGATGTGTAGTGATTTTCTTTTAGATGGGATCAATGGAAAGTTCTTGGCTAGTTGAGTACGTAGTTGCTTGTGGTTCGAAATGGATATGAAGTTCTCATGTTTATCCTAGGATGGTATGGTATATGTGGTATGTTGTGTAGGATTGAGATTTGCATGTGTAAGGTCATGGTTCAGTTTTGAAATAAAGGTCACAAATTCTTAGGTAGCATGGACAATTTCATATGACTAGATAAATGAGATCACTGATTGGTGTGGCTTGATGAGGGTATACATTTTAGAAAGGGCGATGTGTTTGAGTTGAGGATAATTCATTAGTATCGCAGCACTCTATTGTTGGATTGACTGCTGATATTCGAGTTTTCTTGGTGGCACAAAAGAATTATAGGAGTACCTCCCGTGTGGGTATTAGAGGTGTCTTGTATATTTGGATGGTGGAGTTGGGATCGGATATGGTGATTCGCATGTTGTATGGATTTGGAGACTAGGAGTTCTCATAAATAGGTTAGGTCGTGGTTGTGGACCGTGTATATCGGTCTTGTGTGGTAACTATTGGAGGTTGGAGACCCGAGTGGATCCTTGTTGCTTAGTATGCTAGATTTTGGTGTGATAATGGGTATGGACTAGTTGTCTCCGTATCGTGTTATTATGGGCTGTTGTGCTAGGACGGCGACGTTGGCTATGCCGGGAATGCCACGGATTAAATGGCGAGGTTCGACGGATTATGTTCCCACTAGTGTGGTTTCATTTTTTGAAGACCCAGTGGATGGTTAGGAAGGGTTGTCTTTCTTATTTGGCCTTCGTGATGGATGTCAGTGTAGAGACTCTTACCATTGAATCGGTTCCGGTGGTGAGGGATTTTTCGGATGTGTTTCCTGCTGTCGGGCATGTTGCCGGATAGGGTTGTTGATTTCGGTATTGATTTGGTGTCGGGCACCATATCATATGGCACCAGCGGAGTTAAAGGAGTTAAAGGAGCAGCTTCAGGAACTCCTTGATAAGGGGTTCATTGGTAGGCCAATATGGATGTGTGTTCTAACTCGAGTCGACTTGGTTGACTCAGAGTTGTATTGTTGAGGGATGTGTTGATTCGATTGTTATTGAGCTTCTTAGTGATCTGGAGAGATCTATGAGTTACCTTTCTGTGTTGCGAGACATTGAGATTTGTTGTTATAGGCATATGTGGTGCGGTTTTATTAGGGTCTCTTATCGGAATTCGAGTGGGAAGATTATTGGGTATTGCTCGGCAGATGGCGTATCGGTTTTGTCCTTTTGGCTTTGTGTAATGTTATTTCAATTGCTTTGCCGAGGTTATGATGATTTGCTTTGGTTCTAGACAGCAAATTGCGTGTGGTTGTCGATTTTAAGCATAGTGACTTGAGGTGTTTCGTGTGGACTAGTGTTTGGATAGGGTCGCGCATTGCAGCGAAGTTATGTGGAGGTATGACTCTTCGGGTTAGATTCTTGTGTTTTGTTTCTACGATGTGTGATGGGTTCTCAGCATTGTCTGTGGTGTTACTGGTGAGCTTGCGGTACAACTCTCTCATTTGAGTCATTTTTTATGATTTGAGTACGTTTGGATTGTTGCTTATTGGTGCGCGGATTGCACGAGTTATGGCTTTAGATTGTATTGATGTGTCATGTCACTAGAGTAGTTGTGTCGTATTAGATGAGATCATTGGGATCTAAAATTAATACAAACGGATTCGATTTCAGCGTGTTGGAGGGATAATACCGATGTTCGGCTCAGAAATTTGCTATAGTCCTTGCCAAAGGAGAAGTGGTTTTACGAATGGTTGATATGAGGAATGTTTATGACTTTCTACTTGTTTTATTTATCATTGGCAGTATACGGTAAGTGTTGGAATGAGGCTTTATTTGATAAGAGGTTTATTATCGATATTTGGTTGTTTTGAGCAACTGTTGTAATCAGAAGTTATCGCTACGAGAGTTTGAGCTATGTGGTATATCATGTAATTGCATCTGAGGCTATAGGTATGGTTTGTTACAGCTTGTTCGGGCTTATTCGGAGAATAGATGTGAGATTTTGATCTTGTAGATGATTTCAGAAGTGGAAATGTTGTTCTAAGGTTTATGGGCTAGGTTCAATTGCGAAATTTCAGTTACATTGTGTTATCGGACCTATATGAGATATGGTAACATGGGATCACCCCCGGGTATGTGCAAGGTAAGTTTACATGGTGATTTGATGGTTTTCAGAACAACTCTGGGCACGTTCGAGGACGAACGTATATTTAAGTGGGGGAGGATGTAACGACCCGACCAGTCGTTTTGAGCTTTTGCACTTCGCTCGCCAGTTCTCGGGCATGACTAGCCCCGTGTGATGTATTATGACGTATGTAAATCATCGGTTTTCGTTTTCTGGATAATCAGAATGGATTTGGAAGAACAGTTCTCAGTTTGAAGCTTAAAATTTGAAAGGTTTGACCAAGTTTTGACTTTTTAGTATTCGATTTCGGATTTGGATTTTTATGATTTGATTAGCTCTGTTAGGTGATTTTGAACTTGGGAGCGCGTCCGAAATGTATTTTGGAGGTCCGTGGTAGATTTAGGCTTGAATTGGTGAAATTGGAATTTTGGCATTTTCCGGTTGGTAGCGAAAATTTTGATATCAGGGTCAGAATGGAATTCCGTAAACTGGAGTAGGTCTGTTGTATCATTTGTGACGTGTGTGCAAAATTTTAGGTCATTCGGACGAGGTTTGATAGACTTTTTGATCGAATTCAGAATTCGGAAGTTTTGAAATTCTTAGGCTTGAATCCGAGGGTGATTCGATGTTTTGATGTTGTTTTGAGTGTTCCGAAGGTTGGAACAAGTTTGAATGATGTTATGGGATGTGTTGTCATGTTTGGTTGAGGTCCCGAGGGCCTCGGGTGAGTTTCGTGGTAGTTTCGGACCATTTTTAGGCCATTTCTAGTTGCTCGTTTTTGGCTTCAGGGGTGTACAGTGCGTTAACATAGATCTGACCGCGTTAGCATAGAGAAAATTTTGAAAAATGGAGTTATGCTATGCGATCGCGTAAGTATTCCCGCGATCGCATAGAGTAAAATCTCTAGTGCACTGATCCGACTTTGAAAGCTTATATCTCACAATATATAAGGAAGTTGAAGATGATCCAAAAAATATTGTAGTCCTTGAAGTCTAGTTTTCAGAAAGTTAAACTAATTGTAATTTGGAGTTCTATACAAAAAGTTATGACTATTATAGTAGAAGCTGTCCGGAAGAGTTGGAGAAGGCTGTTGGAAAATTTTGTTCTATACGATCGCGGGGGAATGGCCGCGATCGCATAGGGTAAAAGAAGGGCTGGAAAATTTTGTACTTCGCTATCGCATTCATTTGTCCGCGATAGCATAGGGTAAATGCCTGGGCAGATCATATAGTATTCTATTTCGAGGATTTCGGCCATTTTTGCATTTTTTGAGTTGTGAAGCTCGGATTGAGGTGATTTTTGAAAGGATTTTTAGAGGATTGATTGGGGTAAGTGTTATTCGCTCAAATTTGGTTAAATCTCATGATTATGTCTTGATTCTTATCATTTAATTTGGAAATTTGGGGTGAAAATTGGAAAAAATGGAGGAAGGTTTGGAGAGTTGATTTTGGGGATTTGGATGGCCATTTGATGTCGGATTTTGGTGAATTTTATATGGGTAGACTCATAAGCGAATGGGTTTTCCAGTTTATTGATTTTTATCGGATTCCGAGATGTGGGACCGGGGGCCGGGTTTGAGCCAATTTCGGGATTTTTGAGTTAACTTGATTATTTTCGCTTGGGCTTTGTTCCTTTATCGTATATTGATGATAATATACTAATTTTGGTTAGATTTGGAGTATTTGGAGGCCGATTCGATAGGCAAAGGCATCGCGGGCTAGATTTTGGACCGATTTAAGGTAAATAATGATTGTAAATGTTGTCCTAAGAGTATGAAACCCCGAATTTCACATCGTTGTGCTACTTTGAGGTGACGCACATGCTAGATGACGAGCGTGGGGTCGTGCATCATTGGGGATTGTGACTTGGTCCGTCCCGTACGACTGTTAAGTCGCGTATTTGATTGAAAACTGTTTGATATCATTGTGTTTTGGAAAGTATTACAATGTTTTGGGTTGAACGCCATATTTGGGCCTCGTGCCAAATGTCTTAGGCCAATAGGGGATTTTTACTACTATTCCTCACTATTTTGACTTTATATTTGTACTCAGTCATGCTGTATTCTACTATTTTCATAACTCAACCGTAGTTACTCCGTTTGATATTTTAAATGACATTTTGTGCTGAGCATCATGTTTTACTGTTGCCCGAGTGGCTTGAGAGATTTCTGACTGAGTGAGGCCGAGGGCCTGTGTTGTGAGGATATTATTCGATCGGGTTGTGCGCCACAGCAGTGTTGTACTGATTCATGATTATGAGGCCGAGGACCTAATTTGTTACGCTACGAGGTGGCTTGTTATGAGGCCGAGGGCCAGTTTGATTATGCCACGAGATGGCTTGTTATAGAGCTTGGGTTGTAAGAGCCCCTCCGGAGTCTGAACACCCACAGTAAGTGCGGGTACCCAGTGTGAGATGTGATATTGCCCGGCGGGCTGTTGTTGTTTCATATTGTTGCCCGAGGGGCTGTCCTTGATCCATGATTTGCTCGAGGGGTGATTTTTTATTCATGTTATGCCCGAGGGGCTGATTACGAGTGATTGTGAGGTATCTCGAGGGGCTGGTTCTGTTGATATTTTGCCCGAGGCGCAGTGTATGGTACATGTTTTGTTTGAGGGGCTATCTACGTTTCTATCATTTTTACTCACTGTTTTATCACTCGTTTGAAACTATTGAAAGTTGTTTTAAAAGGTTTTACTGAAAATTAGCTTGATTTACGAAGTAAATGATTTCTGTACTGTTTTGGAAATGTACTGCATTTGATGTAGCGTTATGACGTGGTTTACATGTTTTCTTACTGCTCAGCATTCATTTACTTTTATTACTTACTGAGTTGGCTTACTCACATTACTCCTTGCACTTTGTGTGCAGATTTAGGTATTTCTGAACCCAGTAGCGGGTGTTGATTGCTCAATGGCAGAGTCATCAGAGTTAGCAAGGTAGCTGTCCGACGTTTGCAACACTGCTCTTCTCCCTCTTTTCTTCCTTAGATTGTTTTTAGTATATTTCCAGACTCTTCGTTGTATTCAGACCTTAGTATATGCTCGTGACTTATGACACCCCGATGTCGGGCTTGTGTATTTATTCTGCACTGTTTATTTAGACTTACATTATGAGATATTGATTAATTAAAGGCTTAAAAATGACTTTTATTGAATAATGGTTAATTCGAAAATTGTGTCGGCTGACCTAGTTTCACGATAGGCGCCATCATGATTGGGTCGGTTTTAGGGTCGTGATAGCTTAGAATCTGCTCACAAACACCATGTAAGCCCATTGTCACTTCTGTTTTCACAGGAAATAAGAAGAAAAATAAGGAGGGGGCGAGGAGGAAAAACAAAAAAGCAATAGTTTGTCTGAAGTTATTTGTACATTATATAATAATTAATTTATTTTATAAAGCAGCACAAAGTAAGTGGGAGCGACCAAAATAGGGCTCCTCATGAAATTTTTACTTAATTGTCGTATATAGTTTGGAAATTGTCTTGGGCCTAGGTGGTTGGCTCAGTTAGTCCAAAGATACTATCAGTATTGTGTGGTAAAATAGCACAGGCTAGTCAGTTTTCAGACTGGGCATTAAAAAATAGTCAGCGTTTGCAAAGTCATTATAAAATAGCCACTATATTGCTGCAACACGGAAAGTTCCAACATAATATATTGAAGATTGGTGCACCTATGTATGAACTTCCAGCATATTATGCTGGAACTCCAACACGCATAAAGTTCTAGCATAATATACTGGAGATTGGAGCACATGTGTATGAACTTCTAGCATATTATGCTGGACCGGTATATTATACTATAACTACAGTATATTATGTTAGAAGTCCAGTATATTATACTGGAACTCCAATATAATATACTAGAGGTCTAGTATAATATACTGGAACTCCAGTATAATGTACTGGAGTTCCAGTATATTATGCTGGAATATTTTTTGGATTTTGAACAATGTTTTCGTTCAAATTTATCTTTACATAAAAAGTGGCTAAATTTCGATTACTTTTGAAATTATGATTATTTTTCAGTGACTACTTGTAAATCTGGCTATTTTTTAATTTCTCCCCATTGTGTGATATTATTCATTTTGGGCCAAGCCCATATAATTTGGGACTTTATTCATATATTCAAGACCTGATATGTGTGAAAATAGCATGGGCTAGCCAGTTTTCGGACTGGTCATTCAAAAATAGCCAACGTTTGTAAAGTCATTGAAAAATAGCCACTATTTTGCTGCAACAGGTACCGGTCCAGTATAATATACTAGAGATCGGTGCACCTGTGTATGAACTTCCAGCACATTATGTTGGACCGGTATATTATGTTCCAGTATACTTATGATGGAACTCCATCATAATATGCTGGATTTCTTGTACACTTATGCCGGAACTTCATCATAATATGCTGGAGTTCCAGTATACTTATGGTGTAACTCCAGTATATTATGCTGGAGTATTTTTTGGATTTTGAACAGTGTTTTCGTTTAGATTTATCTTTACACGAAAAGTGGCTAAATTTCGATTACTTTTGAAATTGTGGCTATTTTTGAATGACCATTTGTAAATCTAGCTATTTTTGAATTTTTCCCCTGATATGTTGGATAATTTGGAAGGGTGCCTCAGCATTGGAGACATTACAGGATATACTTGTAAGATATCTAATGTTGCTAAAATTGAAAAGTGAAAACTAAAATTTAAAAAAGAATCGTCATATTTATTCTTCAATCTTGCTAATGGTATTGCTCCTCCAGCCTGTTATGTTATTCAAGGAAAAGAATATGACATGGGTTATTATTTAGCTGACGGTAAATATCAAAAATGATCTACTATTGTGCAAACTATTCGGGGGCCACATTCCGCAAAGAAGAAATATTTTGCAATGAAACAAGAATCATGTCGAAAAGATGTTGAACGTGCACTCGGAGTTTTGAAATCTCATTTTGCAATTGTTGCAGGTCCGTCACCTTTTTGGAGAAAAGAGGTGCTACGTGATATAATGACCACATGTATTATACTGCACAACATGATAATTGAGGACGAGCGTGATCTTGATGCACCAATTCAAGATGCACGTGAATGCCCAGCTCCTACGGTAGAAATAGCAGTAGATGAGGATCACCGATTTGAACAATTTTTAGCTCGACACAAAAAAATTAAGGATAAAGATGCGCATTTCGCACTTCGTAATGCATTAATCGAGCATTTATGGGAGAATAGAGGCGAAAGTTGAATATTTTTGTGGTACTTAAATTAAATTTGACTATGATGTAATATTTATTTAATTATCTTTTATTAATGATTTTACTTTTAGTTGATTTATCCTTTAAAATAATTTTGTAATAAATGATTATATAAGTGCTGAATGTGAATTATATGTGATGAATATGGAAAAAAAAAGATAGAATTTGTTTGAAGGAAATAAAAAATAAAATTTAAATAATAAATAATAATATAATATAGAAGAGAGAGAAGAATATAAAAAGAAATATTATTTTTTGGTGTAAAAAATGGTATAATGATTGGAGTAAATTTGGTGTTACACCAGTTTAGTGTGAAATTTGGTATAGTCTTAAAACCTCAATGCATTTGGGAGGTTATTCCCCTGGTACAAACAGGTTATAGATTAGCTCCAATGAAGAACCTTTTTTCAGTTTTTTGTAGCGTTAGAAGATTGCTCATCTATACACTTTTAATGTACTCTAGCTCATATAGGTTTCTGGGAGGGTGATATACACAAACATGACATTTTTGTATTGCTCTTTAGATTTTGTCTCTGCCTTTTGTGTTGTAACGGCAGAATTAATAACAATAATAATAAACCCAGTTTAATATCATGTGGGATTTGAATAGGATAGTGTGTACGCAGCCTTATCATTACCTTATAAATACAAAAAAATTGTTTCTGATAGACCCTCGACTTAAATGTAAGGGCAGAATCATCACTCATTTACTTTAATAGGGCCAACTGTAAATAGGAGGAGTCCTATCTTAGGTGTATGGGCAATTGGTTATCCTACTAATCCACCCCACTAGCTAGCTCTTTGGTTGACTAGTTTAACCATCTTTAGCAAGATAGTTGACTAGTGTAATCATAAATGAAATTGGAGGTTAGGTTTTTGTCCCTTTTTATACTTTTTTGCTAATATTATTAATATATAGAGTATAGGTCAACGTCAAACCGTCTGCCATTACGGGAGGTGAAAGCTTCGGCGGATGGATTTAACTAAAAAAAATGCATTTTGGGTGTCTTGAGATGCATCAAGTGCTTTCTATAGTTAGTCATTGGTTATCTTTTTTTTTATGCGGTTTCACTTAGAATTTTCTGGGAACATTTTAAATTATCCTAACTAATGCAATAAACCCATTGAATATTTTTTTTTATGTATATAAAAAAAGAACATGATCTTCAATGGATATTGTTATATAATATTCTAGAGACGATGTCCTTGTTTTATTGCACTTATCAACAGCAGAAAGCAATTGCAGAACTCCAATAATTCATTGGCCACTATAATTTTCATATTTAGAATTAATGCTAGAAATTAAATAAAATTTAGTGGCCAACAATGAAACCTGAAAAAATAACCCTGGAGCCGCGGGTAGAGCACTTGGGAAGATTATTTTTTTTAGCCTGAGGATGTAAAGTGCTCAGTTGTTATTTCTTATATTCATTCCATTATCTGAAAGTTCTATAAGTAAGTATACATTAATACATGTATTTAATTTAGTACACTAGACAAGTCTACCTAACTAAGCACACACAAATTAATGGCTACATTTGCATTTCTGGACTCTACAGAAAGTTTCTTTGTTTTATGCACATTCAAATCCATTATTTTGCATTATTGCCTTTTTTGTGCTACTACTTGGCAAGTTCGTGCCAATATTAACTATTTCTTCGTTCTTTTTCCACCTTCATTTAGAAGGTTTTGACCTACTAGGATAATTTGAGTCAATAGGGTAATCAATTCTTGCCATCACGCTTTGACTTTGGCATTTGTCGAGCCATCTAAGCAAAAAGATAGAAAAAAAGTGTCTGAATTTCAATAGGATACCCTTTTTCTGTATCCGTCAATCCTAATTGGTTTTAGATAGGGGTGTGATTGATAGGTTATAATTACGTATTTTAGTCGCTTATTATACTCTAATTTACTGCACTTTAATTGAGTTTAAGCTTTAATCGCTAGTGTCTTGCACTAATTGTGTGTTTTATGCCTTGCAGGAAGTGATCCTGAGCTCAAGAGTTAATTTGGAGCTAAATTGATCAATCCGGAACTTTGAAGTCTAGTAAAAACCCAATACATTAAGTCGGGATCGTGTTTGGAGGTCGTGTACCATGTCTGGATATTAAAAGAGGACGAAATAAGTTCACTCTGAGGAAATTGCACTGCCGCACCGCATGGGGCGCCGCAAGGCGCGGCGCAGCAGTACAAAAGTGGGCCTGACAAGAAAAGTGAGAAGCTGCTGATAAAGGCCATTAGTGCGCCGCATGGTGCGGCGCAACAGTACAAATTTTACAGAGTGAGTGTCCTATTTCGCGCGGGAGAAGGTATTTTCGTCTGGGCCCGAACCTACTTGGTATAAATACATGTAAAAATGCTATTTTGAGAGAGGTTGGACATATTTGAGACACAGATTCGACCTAAGGAGGCAGAGACACAATAGGAGCAAGGCAGGAAATTCTTCTACGAGTTTTTCCTTCCTCTTCCTATTTTTCATTGTTGGTTATGACTTTTAGTATTGTAGTTTTACATACTATTATGAATAGCTAATTTGTTATCTAGGATTTTGATGGAACCTTTTGTAGGATAAATTCTTGTTATGTTTTTATATAATTGAGCCGTAGTATAATCTCTATTTGTTCAACTACGTTCTTGATGTAGTTAATTGATAGGATTCTCAATTGACTGTGCATATTTAGCGTGTATTACTCTGGAGAGAGTGCATATTTAGGTAGTTGTTGAATAACATCACTCCCGACATATGTGAGGAATCAATAACCAAGGGTTTAAAGGTGGGATTAGGGATAACGGAGTCTTGGATGCGATCTAAGTGAGCCGTTAATGCCAGCTAGCGTAATTCGGGAGAGTATGTCTAGTAAAATTACTCGGAAGAGAGTTACAACAGTCATAGCGCTCATGATCGGTAGAGAATACTTAGGCGAATTTATAGAAAACGCAGCGGGAAGGATTCCGAAAATAGGGGAAATCATAACTCTAGACCTCCTTAATCTTGTCTCCAATCTTTATCCTTGTTAATTCATAGTTTTGTTGCTTTCTAGTATTTGTTAGTTAATTAGATAAAAATAAATATTATAATCTTTATAATTAGGAAATTGTTTGGACTTGTGTTTCTTAGCGATATTGAACTACTGTAGCTAAGCCTTAGTTCTCTGTGGGATTCGACTCCGGACTTGTAAACCGGATTATATTTGCAATGACTGCTTAGTCCTTTTTACAAGGCATAATTGGGCATGATCAAATTTGGAGACGTTGCCGGGGAACTAATGGTGTAGTTGTAGGTGTACATATTGCTAGGTTTCAAGTTTGAACTTTTATTTTATTTTTTAGTATTTGATTTTTTTATTTTTTTTTATTTTAGTTTTATTTGTTTATTTGAGAAACATGGCATCATGAAATTATGAGAATTTTGATGTTAGTAATTCTACTTTAAATCCTCATTATGCATATTGTGATAGAAACTACCCAGGGCAAAATTATCAAAATATTCCCGAGAGCGAGTTTTGTGCACCAACTCAATCTTATGTGTAAAATGTGTGTGATATGTGTGGTGGTCAAGATGGTCACTTTTACGGTTGTGCTTATATTTCTTACCTTCCCTCAACCCCTTACTTTGATGGTTCTACTTTTTCTGGTGAAGTTAATAGGATCAAAGAACCCTGGAAAGCTGACCTGAAGAAAATCGAAGGTATGTTAAAGCTGATGTCACGACCCTAAACCCGGACCCGGTCATCATGACGCCTCTCGTGAAGACAAGGCCAGCCGACACTTCCCATTTTCCAATTTTAACAATTAGAGAATAAGAAATAGTCTAAACATGAATAAATAAACCAAAGTTTAAGCAAATGATAGTATAATATTCAGAATACAGCCCAAACAATGCCCGATACCGGGGTGTCACTAGTCATGAGCATCTAACAAAACGGAATACTCCAAATATGTAACTACAGAGTTTAATGCAGAAACTAAGAACATAAAGGAATAAGATAAGGAAGAGCTCCGGTCTGCGAATGCTAACAGCTACCTAGAGACTCCTCGGATCCGCCTGAGCCGGAATGATCAACGCTCGAAAGCGGGACCAGATACGCCTGAATCTGCACACAGGGTGCATGGAGTAAAGTGAGTACTCCAACTCAGTGAGTAATAATTATAAATAAAGACTGAAAGCAGGAAATCACGTAAGGCACAAAAGCATGCTAAAATGAAGCAATAAAACCATTAAAATAGTAAAAACCAGTGAAAGATAGGTAGAAATTCTTTAACTCAAATTTAACTTCATGAAAAGCCTTTTTCCACAATTTACATGTAATTGAAAGTCAATTATAAAAAAAATAAATACATAAAGGTTCGCCCCTCGGGCACAGTATCAACAAATCCTCCCCTCGGGCAATATCTCAGAACAATGCCAGCCCCTCGGGCTCAATCTCACATCACAATGGGTACCCGCGCTCACTAGGGGTGTACAGACTCCTGGAGGGGCCCCTTACGACCCAAGCGCAATATCAAGCCACCTCGTGGCATCATCACTAGGCCCTCGGCCTTGTATGAATCGAGCCACCTCGTGGCGTTTATATTTCAAGCCCTCAGCCTCATAATCAGTAACAAATATTTCCTCACAACATAGGCCCTAGGCTTTACTCAGTCAAAATCCTCACAGCCACTCGGGCAATAGTAAAACATGATTCTCAGCCCAAAAATATCATTTAAAAGATCATGTAAGTGTTAAAACAGAGTACACATGGCTGAGTACGTAAAACAATGAAATATAACATGACTGAGTTCAAGTATAAAGTCAAAGCAGTGAGGAAATACCAGTAAAAATCCTCGAAAGGTTCAAATAGTTGGCACAAGGCTCAAATATGGCATTCAGCCCAAATCATGATGATAGCAAATAGATTTCAGTCAAATACGCGGTAAAATAGCCATTCGGGACTGACCAAGTCACAATCCCCAACAGTACACGATCCCACGCTCGTCATCAAGCATGTGCGTCACCTCAATATAGCACTACGATGTGCAATCCAGGAATTCCAACCATCAGAACATCATTTACAATCATTACTCACCTCGAACCGGTCAAATCTCTAGCTTGCGATGCCTTTGCCCCTCGAATCAGCCTCCACTATCATTGAATCTATTCAAAATCAGAACGAGGACTCAAATAATGCTAAGGGAACGAAGCCCAAGCAAAAATAATCAACATACGACACAAATCCCGAAATTACCAAAACCCATTCCCCGGGCTCACGTCTTGAAATTCGATAATTTTCACATCAATAGATTCCTTATCTCCCCACGAGTTCATACATATCAAAAGTTCTGAAATCCGACCTCAAATGGTCTTTCAAATCCTCAATCAAATGTCTAAATTTTCAAGCCCTAGTTCTTCAATATTTGGCTTAATTTCCATGATTATTTAGGTGGGATTCACATTAGAATCGAGTTTAAGTCCAAGAATCTTACCTCCAAGTGATTCCCCTTGAATCCCTCTTCAATCCCCTTCAAAAAGCTCCAAAAACGACCAACAATGGAAGAAATAAACCCCACATTCGCAGACAAGACGACCTTTTAAACCTTCTGCCCAAGCCTTAATTTCCTTCTTCGCGAACGTGGTCAACGCCTCGCGTTCTAGAAGCACAAAAATTCCATTGACCAAAACTCTTCTTCGCGAACGCGACCCAACCATCGCGCACGCGATGCCTCAGCTTCACCAACCTACACGAACGCGACCAAGCCTCTCGCGAACGCGATGCATACTATTCCGGCCCTTCGCAAATGCATAACTCCCCTTCGTGAATGCGAAGGCCAACCTGACTCCTCCCTTCCTGACCCTTGGCGAAAGCGAGTGTCTACTCGCGAATGCGAAGACCAAAATGCCTGCAATAGCTGAAGCCAAAATCTGCAATTTCTCTTAACTTAAAACAATCCGTTCAACCCCTCAAAACTCACCCGAGGACCCCAGAACCTCAACCAAAGGCACCAACGTATCCTAAAACCTTATTCAAACTTATACCAATCTTCAAAACACCTCAAACAACATCAAATCAACCAAAACACATTGGATTCAAGCCTAAGTTTCCAAAATCCTCCGAATTTTGTTTTTGATCAAAAATCCAACCAAACCACGTCCGAATGACCTGAAATTTTGCGCACACACCCCAAATGACACAACGGAGATACTGCAACTCTCGGAATTCCATTCCGACCCCTATATCAAAATCTCACCTACCAATCGGAAATCGCCAAAATATCAACTTCGCCAATTCAAGCCTAAATCTACTCCGGACCTCTAAAACTCATTCCGATCACGCTCCTAAGTCCCAGATCACCTCCCGAAGCTAACCGAACCATCAAACCTAACATCCGAGCCCTCTAACATATAAGTCAACATCCGATTGAGTTTTTCAACTTAAGCTTCCTCAAAAGAGACTAAGTGTCTCAAACCTTACCAAAATCATTCTGGATTCAATCCGACCAACCCGATACCACATAATATGGATAAACAAAGCATAAAGAAGTAAAAATGGGGGAAAACTGTGCGGTAACTCATGAGACGACTGGCCGGGTCGTCACAACTGATCATGGATATGTTAAAGTACCATGTGGAACAATATGATGAGAAACCATGGCAGATACGAAGGCATGAGGCAACTATTCACAATTTGGAGGTTCAAGCGAATAAATTAATTAACTTTGTAAAGCGCAACAAGTTGACATTGTGGATAGTAGCCAATATGAGCATGAATTGGCTGCACAAATTGCCATTATACTAGAGGAGAAGGCCAGAGTGCAACACCAACAATCAATCGAACTAGATTTTGAGGATGCCGATGTCGTAGAAGAGATACTAGAGTCAACCAAGGATATTGAGAATACATATTTAATTGACTCTATTGTCATTAGTGTTGAGAATGTAGACAGTCTCACTGTTCATGTAGTTGAGCGCATTGGTCTGCACTTCAAGTATTTTTCCACATTGTGTTTGGATGATGATATGGAAATAGGGTCGTCCAAGCCACTTGAGGAGTCAAGGAATGAGTAACAAGGTGCTTATATTTTGGAATTCTTCTTGCCAGAAAGTCAGGATTACACACCTCATCCAAAGGCCAAGAAGTGTAGAATACTACATTATTTTATTGGGCTAGTCAAATTCGTTCTACCACCCCAGGAGCATGATCACAAAGCATAATCAAAACTTGGGGTCCAATGCAAAAAGTGATGCATCGTGCTGCGACGTTAAATCAAGCGCTTGTTGGGAGGCAATCCAACTTTACTGCTTTCTTTTATTTTTTTAAATTTTTTAATTGTATTATTTTTGTAGTGTCAATTTTTTATTTTCTAGGAGCATGGAAAGCAGAGCTATTGGAAGGATACAATAGCAAACTAGATGGTTGGAACTAAGTGTGAGGTACCCGCACGAAGGATCAAGCCTAGGAGAAGTTTGAGTACCCCATGAGCTGCTAGTGCTTCGGCCATTGGCCTACCAGGGAGTTTCTTTTACCCTCTTCTTACTTATGGTGTGCATTGAGGACAATGCACAATTTTAAGTGTGGGGTGAGGAGATTGTCTGAGTGACTTTCTATGCGATTTAGCTGTATTAGTTTAATTGAATAATGTTTTTTTTAAGAAAAAGGACTTTTCCCGACAATGGATATCCTAGATAATTTTCTTAAGGGATTTAAGTCTAAAAGAAAAAAATACAAAAAAAAGATTTTCTTTTGTTAGGTAGTACAGCAATTACCCCTTGGTTTTTCTTTGTGTCGCGGTTCTTTTCCAAGGGTTTTATTTGAATCAGGTGTAGTAAGATTTTTTTTTTAGGGAGTAGGAGTCATTGTGTTATGTTTTGAATTGAAGTGATATCTCTTGAATTTGTTATGCCTTGAGAATAGTGAGTCCTTTGGTTGTGACGATTAGGCTCAGTTTTTGACTCTTGTATAAGTATCTTAAATTGTATGTTCTTAACTTTGCTCAACTGCTTTGACTAGAGTCTCTTGATGAAACCAATCCTGAGTGAGTTATGTGCCATGTGTGTGTGAGGTTTGGGGCATTGAATTTGATCCCTAGAACTTGCCCCGTATGTTTGCAAAGCGAAATAATAGTTTTGTTCAGTTTTGGAAGTGATATAGGCATTTCTTTGTTGAGCCAGATATGTATATTTTACTCGCCTAATTATTATGTATCATAGTTAACCCCTTTGAGCATGTAATCCTGTTTCTTTGGCAACCAAATTACAAGCCTTACCCATTTGTTTGAATTAACCATCTATTTAAACTTTTTAACCTTTCATGAGCACTTGAATAGTTATGAACTTTATAAAAGTTAAAGTGTGAGGTAGTTGGTTTGGCTTTTGAGTGGAACTAATAAAATAAGGAGAAAGGTGCATTGTTGTAAAAAAAAAAAGTAAGAGCCACTTGAAAAAACATAGTTGGATTGTTATGAAAAATATTCATTGATAAATGGTGACTCTTGATGTAATTGTGCTTAAAGAAGTATGGGGTAATATACATTGATGTGAAGGTGGAGTTTTGGTTTGACATAAGTGGGGTTTTAAATGTTAAAATGTATGTATTAAAGTGCTTAGGGGGTATAGTCACTCTTATATCTAAATGTATCCTACACATCCTTCAGCCTACATTACAACCAAATAAAGTCCTACTTAATCCTAGACTGAATGAGCTCGATTAGTAGAGTAGTACACTACGGGCAAGCCTATGGTGCATCTTTTGTGGCATATGAATGTTATTTCTGAGAGTGAGTGAATTCTTTCCATCTTGAGTTCCTAAGTGTTCTTAAATTTTATTGTGTGGAACTACTCTCTTTTGTTGTGTGAGGGCACTTGATTCATGAAGGAAAGGTAATGTCAGTGACCTCTAGGTTAGAGTAAGTGGGTGAGTTGTGAATAATGTGTGGTACTTGTGAGTCAAATCTTGAGGTAAAGATGTTACGCTTTTGTGCTTAGTCTATTTTAAATATTTTTGGTGGGATGAGTTAGGAGAATTGTTTAAAAAAAAGGTCGTGTCTATATAAAGTGTAGTTTGATTGCTCGAGGACGAGCAATGGTTTAAGTGTGGGGTGTTGATGATCGGCTATAATTACACATTTTAGTCGTTTATTACACTCTAATTTACTGTACTTTAATTGAGTTTGAGCTTTAATCACTAGTGTCTTGCACTAATTGTGTATTTTATGCCTTACGGGAAGTGATCCTGAGCTCAAGAGTTAATTTGGAGTTAAATTGATCAATCTAGAGCTTTGAAGTCTGAGTAAAAGCCCAATACATTAAGCCAGGATCGTGTTCGGAGGTCGTGTACCAAGTCTGGATGTTAAAAGAGGATGAAATAAGTTCACTCTGAGGAAATTGCGGCGCGGCGCAGCAGTACAAAAGTGGGCCTGACAAGAAAAGTGAGAAGCTGCTGATAAAGGCCATTAGCGCGCCACATGGTGCGGCGCAGCAGTACAAATTTTTACAGAGTGAGTGTCCTATTTCGCGCGGGAGAATGTATTTTCGTCTAAGCCCGACCCTACTTGGTATAAATACATGTAAAAACACTATTTTGAGAGAGGTTGGACAGATTTGAGAACAAATTCAACCTAAGGAGGCAGAGACACAATAGGAGCAAGGCGAGGAATTATTTCACGAGTTTTTCCTTTCTCTTCCTATTTTTCATTATTGGTTATGACTTTTAGTATTGTAGTTTTACATACTATTATGAATAGCTATTATGAATAGCTAATTTGCTACCGGGCCAGACGAAATTCCGGTTGAACTGTGGAGGTGTGTGGGTAGAACAGGCTTGGAATGGCTTACTGCATTGTTTAGTATTATATTCAAGACTAATAGAATGCCTGAAGAGTGGAGGTAGAGTACAATGGTCCCATTGTATAAGAACAAAGGTGATGTCCAGAGCTGTAACAACTATAGGGGCATCAAATTACTAAGTCATACCATGAAAGTTTGGGAGAGAGTGGTAGAAATAAGAGTGCGAAGGACGGTGTCTATTTCAGAAAACCAGTTCGGGTTCATGCCGGGACGATCTACCACAGAAGCTATCCACCTTATTAGGAGGATGGTGGAACAGTACAGAGATAAGAAGAAGGATCTCCACATGGTGTTTATTGATCTGGAGAAAGTGTACGATAAGGTTCCTAGGAAGGTCTTATGGATCTGCTTAGAGGATAAAGGGGTCCCGAGTAACTATATTAGGGTGATTAAAGACATGTATGATGGAGCTAAGACTCGGGTTAGGACAGTAGGAGGCGACTCTGAACACTTTCCAGTTATTACGGGGTTGCACCAAGGGTCTGCGCTCAGCCCATTCCTATTTGCCCTGGTGATGGATGCACTGACTCATCATATTCAAGGGGAGGTTCCATGGTGCATGCTATTTGCTGATGACATTATTCTAATTGACGAGACAAGAGGCGGCGTCAACGAGAGGCTAGAGATTTGGAGACATGCTCTTGAGTCTAAAGGTTTCAAGTTGAGTAGGACGAAGACGGAATACCTCGAGTGCAAATTTGGAGTTGAGCCGACGGAAGCGGGAGTTGAAGTGAGGCTTGACTCTCAAGTCATTCCCAAGAAAGGTAGTTTCAAGTACCTTGGATCGGTTATTCAGGGGATCGGGGAGATTGACGAGGATGTCACACACCGTATAGGGGTGGGGTGGATGAAGTGGAGGTTAGCGTCGGGAGTCTTGTGTGACAAGAAAGTGCCACCGTTACTAAAAGGTAAGTTTTATAGAGCAGTGGTTAGGCCTGCCATGTTGTATGGAACTGAATGTTGGCCGGTAAAGAACTCACACACCCAGAAGATGAAAGTAGCAGAGATGAGGATGTTGAGGTGGATGTGCGGGCATACAAGGATGGATAAGATTAGGAATGCAGATATTCGAGAGAAGGTGGGTGTGGCCCCCATGGAGGACAAGATGCGGGAAGTAAGACTCAGATGGTTCGGGCACATTCAGAGGAGGAGCACTGATGCGCCGGTGAGGAGGTGTGAGTGACTGGCTGTAGTGGGCATGCGGAGAGGTAGAGGGAGACCTAAGGAGTATTGGGGAGAGGTGATCAGACAGGACATGGCGCGACTTAGGATTACTGAGGACATGACCCTTGATAGGGAATTATGGAGGTCGAGCATTAAGGTTGTAGGTTAGGGGAGAGTGTGAATATTTCTACAGCACAATAGAGGGAGACTATCTAGTTAGGAGTTAGACTAGGAATGTCATTGGTCGTCTATTGATGCAGGGCTTTACCTTCTAGTTGTACTATACCAGCCATCTATTTCGTATTTCGTATTTCGTATCCTATATTTCATATTTCATATCTCTTATATATTGTTGTTATTTTTATTACGCATTTTTTGGTACTAATATATCATCTCCTATTGCTTTTTTTGAGCCGAGGGTCTCCTGGAAACAGCCTCTCTACCCTTCGGAGTAGGGGTAAGGTCTGCGTACATATTACCCTCCCCAGACCCCACTTGTGGGATTATACTGGGTCGTTGTTGTTGTTGTTGTTGGTTTTGATGGAACCTTTTGTAGGATAAATTCTTGTTATGTTTTTATACAATTGAGTCGTAGTATAATCTCTATTTGTTCAACTACGTTCTTGTTGTAGTTAATTGATAGGATTCTCAATTGACTGTGCCTATTTAATGTGTATTACTCGGGATAGAGTGCATATTTAGGTAGTTGTTGAACAACAACACTCCCGACATATGTGAGGAATCGATAACCAAGGGTTTAAAGATGGGATTAGGGATAACGAAACCTTGGGTGCGATCGAAGGGAGCCATACTTAATGCCAGCTAGCGTAATTTGGGAGAATATGTTTAGTAAATTGTGGTAATTACTCGAGAGAGAGTTACAACAGTCAGAGAGCTCATGATCGGTAGAGAATACTTAGGCAAATTTATAGAAAATGCAGCGAGAAGGATTCCGAAAATAGGGGAAATCATAACTCTAGACCTCCTTAATTTTGTCTCCAATCCTTATCCTTGTTAATTCATAGTTTTACTGCTTTCTAGTATTTGTTAGTTAATTAGATAAAAATAAACACTATAATCTTTATAATTAGGAAATTGTTAGGACTTGTGTTTCTTAGCGATATTGAACAACTGTAGCTAAGTCTTAGTTCTTTGTGGGATTCGACTCCGGACTTGTAAACTGGATTATATTTGCAACGACCGCTTAGTCCTTTTTATAAGGCATAGTTGGGCGTGATTAGGGTGTCCATGGACCGGGTTGGTTCGGTTTTTATCAAAGCCAAATCAAACCAACTATATCAATTTGGATTGGTTCGATTTTGTTAGTTTTTTTGGGTTTTTTTTGTTATGTGAATGTTATTTCAATCTTACCTTGTTAAATTTTTATATGTAAATATATGTTTAGTAAAAATTGACAAAAATATGATCTATTAAACATATTCTTATGGAAGAATTTTCTTAGTAACACATGATAGTTATTTTTTAGTCGTCTGACAATAATTTTAGGTTGTTGTACACTTTCAAGGTTAACGGAATTTAATAATTAAACATAAAAATAAATATGAACCTATATAATGATATGTTTTATTTAATTTTAAATTATCGAAATACCATTTCAAATTTAAAAAGATATAAGAATTAAATAGATCGTGACGTATGAATATGGAAGAACGAAGAGATTGACGTATTTCATTAACACTTGATAAGAAAGTGATTATACAACCTATTATTTAAAGTTATAAATATGGAGCACTTCATATTTAACTAAATATTACATCTCATAAGAGAATCGCAAATATTTCTAGACATTTTTTAAGGAAAACTCTATAAATAGTCTCAAAAAATATATATATATATAAATTATATATTTATATGTCGGTTTATGTTCGGGTTTTCTTATTCAATACCAAACCAAATCAAACCAAACCTAATCGGGTTTTTTAATCGGTTTGGTTTCATTTTTCGATTTGGTGCAATTCTCCGATTCAATATGTACGCCCCTAGTTTTAGAACACGTTCGAATCAGGGGGATCTTCAAAGATTCATAGCAAAGTTTTACTCTTGAAGAGAATGGCTTCACACAAATATTCAAATGTTCAATCAAGAACTTATGATATAATACCAGAATGTCATAGACTTTATTGCTTGATCGACGTTTTTTTTAGAATGTGTTCACTAGAATTCTTTCAACTTTGTTTGATTTTATTACATGCAATGTCATTAACCCGTATTTGTTCTACAACTACAAGAGAGAAAAATGATAGCTTCATTTCTCTTCATGGATTCAGGCCATTTATAATGAAAACAACAGCTAGAATAAATAACTTTCAAAATATGGCACCAATTACACGTAAACAGAAACAATGCAAGTTAATCATAGGTCTTATGGGAGACAATCGATGGTTGAACCGCGGATCACCATGGACACTTTACATATTTAGAGGAATAAGTATTATGTGTCAAACTTGTTTATGGTAGTTATATCAGCTTACAACTATTCTCACCTTAGCGGGTGTCTTGTCCTAGAACTATATATTACAACGAGACATTTTACAGTTATTACAACTTCTGCACTTCCTTACATCTTATGTCATAACCTCTAGAGCTTCTCTGGTTTGTCCAAGAATGTTAAACACTGTTGCTGCAATGTGAGATGGCGTAAGACCAGCTTCTGCCAATTGATCTGCAGGAGATCCGTGGTCAATGTATCGATCAGGAAGTACTATCGGCCTCCACTGCAAAAAAAGTTTGAAGTGATTCAGTTGGAGTAATAGAGCAATGGTAACATTTCAGAAAAATATCCTAAATGTAGACGACACAAGTATGAAAAATTGGTTTTCGAGAGTTTCTTACCTTTAACTTGCCATCAAGAAGTCCATCTAAGGCCATAAACTGAGCAACATGAGACCCGAAACCTCCAATTGATCCTTCTTCAACGGTGATAAGCACCTCGTGTGATTTTGCGAGGCTCCTTATGAGCGCACCGTCCAGTGGTTTGCAGAAGCGTGCATCTGCAACTGTTACTTGTAAACCACGGGTTTCTAACACAGCAGCTGCAGCCAAACAGTTCTGTACTGCTGAGCCATATCCTAGTAGAGCCACTCTCTCGCCTTCAACCAATATCCTGCCTTTACCGACCTGATAAGGTTGTTGCAAAAGATTGTTTATTAGATATCAATCAGCATTAAAAGATATAGTGAAAGTTGAAAATGTACCTCAAGCGGAGTGCCTTTGTTTCCAACCGGAAGTTCTACACCGATCCCATTTCCTCTTGGGTATCTGAAACAACTTGGTCTGTCATCAATGGCAGCAGCAGTTGCTACCATGTGAAATAGCTCCGTTTCATCGGAAGGAGCCATTACTACCATGTTAGGAAGACACGCCATGAAGGTAACATCAAATGCACCACAATGCGTCGGACCATCTGCTCCAACAAGTCCAGCTCTGTCCATTGCAAATCTCACTGGCAGCTTTTGCAAGTCAACATCATGCACTACCTGGATATAAAATCAGCAGAATCTAACGTTCAATGAAACTGCACTATATTATACAAGATGAGATTAATTGGAGGCATTCGACTTGCCTGGTCATAAGCCCTTTGCAAGAAAGATGAATAAATTGCACAAAAAGGTTTGAGGCCTTCACAAGCCAAACCAGCAGCAAAGGTTACAGCATGCTGTTCTGCTATTCCAACATCAAAACACCGCGTTGGGAAGCGACGGTGGAATAGGTTCATACCAGTCCCACCACCCATAGCGGCATGGATTGCAACAATATCCTTATCTGCTTCTGCTTCTGCAATTAAAGCCTCCGCAAAGTACGTCGTATAGGACTGAGTCTTGGCACTGACTTTGAATTGCTTTCCTGTGGCTGGATCAAACTTGGCTACTCCTGCAACCCATAAAAAAGATTTAAATCTTATGTTCCTTATTTAAACAAGACAGAACTTGTCGGAATAAATGAGTTTCTTACCGTGATACTTGTCTGCAGCTCTCTCGGCATATGGATAACCTCTGCCTTTCTCGGTGATAACATGGATAAGTACTGGACCTGTTGTTTTAGTACTTCTAACTTCTTTAAGAATCGAAATAAGATCGTCAATGTTGTGACCATCCACAGGACCAATATAATAAAGTCCAAGTTCTTCAAACAATGTTGATCCGGAACCACTGATCATCCCACGAGCATATTCATCAACTTTTGCAGCAAGCTCATGCATAGGTCCACCAATCTGCTTAGTAACTCCCTGCAGCAATATTTCAATCACATAAAAGCCAATTCAGTTTCTTCACTAAAAAAAGAAATTATTCCAATCTTTATATCAATATACATTACCTTAGCGACTTCTCTTAGTTCTCTGAGAGGTCTATTAGATTGCAACCTGCTCAAAGCACTGCTTAGAGCTCCAACGGGAGGGGCTGGCCCGTCTAGAGTAGCAGTAGGTAACGAAACTTGTCTATTGTCGTTCAAAATAACAATCATATCAGAGTCTAGGTAACCGGCATTATTCATGGCTTCATAAGCTTGACCTGCTGTCATCGCACCATCACCTATTACAGCTATAACATTGTTGTTCTTTCCTTTCAGATCTCTTCCAACAGCCATCCCTGATCATTCAAAGAAACCACTTTTAAAGTCTAAATAACTAAAATTACAGACTCCAACATGAAGAAGATTAAAATCAATGTACTGTAATTTTAACAGAGTGGAGCGATAAGAGTTATGGACACATGTACATTTATGACGAATACATTTTATAACAACAGAAGAGCAAAACATAGACCAAGTTATATCAACTTGTATGAATGTAAGGATACCAATTCAAATAAAGCCTCAACATTCATATCACCAAATGAAACCCCCAAGATGATTTGGAATTAAACTTCTCTTTAAAGTGATGTGCCAGATACCGATAAGGAAAGAAAAGTTCTAATTCATGTCTTTGAATGGGAATCAATTAAAGTCTCATGAGTCTTGTTCTGTAATGAACTTAGTGCATAGAAAGGTAGAACGTATATATACCTAAGCCTGCTGAGATGGTGGTTGAACTGTGGCCGGTGCCAAAGCAATCATATTCACTCTCCGACCGCTTAGTAAATCCAGCTAGTCCATCTGTCTGTCTAAGTGTTGACATCTTCCCTCTTCTACCAGTCAAGATTTTGTGAGGATAAGACTGCAAATTTCAAACCACACCATAAAATTAAGGATACTCACCCCATTAGTCAAGCTTCTGTTAGTTCACCATATGAATTAAAAAAAAACAAGATTTTCACCTGATGACCAACATCCCATAGTATCCTATCTTGGGGTGTATTGAAGACATAATGAAGAGCAACTGTAAGCTCAACAACACCAAGACTTGAGCCAAGGTGACCTCCAGTCTTTGATACATTGAAAATTGTATCTGATCTTAGTTCTTCTGCTAGTTGTTTAAGTTCCTACATCAAAATTAATTTTGGAACTCTTAAGCACATAACTTGTTGAGTCATTTTTTTCATGGCAAACAAGTAATTGACATATAAAAATTCTACCTTTACAGAAAGATTTTTCATATGAATGGGATAGTTGATAGTGTCCAAAAGAGGTGTTGGTGGTCTCTGTGCATAGTATTCTCCTCTTTCTGACAAAGATGCCTGAACCCCACGTGACCTTTTCTTGACCTTCAAAACCAATGAGTAGAAAAACTACCATCACTCAGCATAATTTAATCTCAAACATGACTGTTAAATACACTTAAATGCAGTATTATCAAAGGCGCGCTTAAGCCCTGAACCGAAGCTCAAAACAGGTTGAGCGCTTCACCTCGCTTAGTGGGCGCTTGAGTGTTGTCATCAAGGCTCTAAGATATAATTTTTCTTGACAATGAGCTTAGTCCTAAAGAGGCGACACTAAACAATTTACAAATCACTTTATCGTAAATTTTCTTTAATTTCTTTGTCCATATATTTGGTAATCATACTGATAGATATTAGTCTTGAACTACGCATACATATTTATAGTTTTTCTCAATTTACGCCTCTTTTTGTCAAAGCCGACGCTTTATTTGCGCTTTGCGCTTAAAGCCCCAGTATACCTTAGAGCTTTTTTGCCCTTTTCGCTTTTGATAATACTGCTTAAATGTCAATAAATATATCTTTTCACATCTTAAACCAGTGAGAAAGAGACAAGAGAACACCATTAACATATATATCATATTTGATTTGACAGCTGTATGCAGTTCCATCTCAAGAAAAAACATATCTTTCCAATCCCAATGAAGAAATTAGCACATAGTCTATGCGCGGGGCTGGGAAGGGCCAGACTGTAGTCTTTCTACAAGAGGTCACATGACTGATAATTTTTTCCGTTGTGCCAAGGCTTCCATTTAGCTAATATTACTTCCAAATTAACTTAAATTGGTTGCTGAATCAATTTTCACCAGTTAGAAGAAAAAACAAGGAAAAACTAGTACAAGCAATCAGCATAGAAAGAAAATACGTATAGAAAGATGGTTCATCATCAAATTACAACCACAACCAAGTACACAACATGAGCATTCAAACAAGCTCCAAAATGGTTCAAAGGTTCCTACTTCACTCAATCAAAAAGAAACGAAAACAAGAAAAAGTTCAAACCTGAGTAAGTTTGTGTTGGAACTGATACTGCAGATCTGTTCCATGAAACAATTCAGAGAATAAAGGACTCTGCTTTGAGTAATCTGAAGCCACTGTCCTGTTCAAAATACCTGGAACTGCATAGTTGCACAAAGCCATGGTGTTTGTTTGTATGTATGTTTTAATTGAAAAACCCAGGAAATTTATAACAGAAAATGAGCCTAACTTCAAAAAACTCAAGTTGGGTTTTCTTGATAAGGGGGTGGTGGGTGTGTCTACTTTAAATTCTTGAAAAAAAATCTAGTGGTGGTGACACTGTAACTAAATGCTGTTTTCTTGACTTTTGTACAGTCAAATCTTGATAAATGACCCAAGAAATTAGGATGTGATTGGAGAATGAGAGTGGAAAAATTGAGTTTTTATAAAAAGGATCAAATGCTAATCCAATGAGGGAATGTGGGAATGGCTACGTACAAGGCAAAGTGATGTGAAGATACTAGTTGTATGAATATATATATATATATATATATATATATATATATATATATATATATATATATATATATATATATATAAGCTATATTCGATATAATATTAGCTAATGCACTAATACTTAGTGCATAGTATAGTATAGTATATATATACTAAGTGTATTATATATACTATATGATTGGGTTGGGGGGGGAGAAAATGAGGGGGAGGGTGGTGAGGTGGGGGGAGGGGGGGAGGTGAAGAAGGTGGTGTCCCTTCCTTTTACTTTTTCTTTTATAAGTTCTTCTAAGGAATTCACTAGCCTATCTAATTTTATTGCTCATTAAAGGATAAAAAAAATTATTACGAATTTATTCTTAGAATTCGAACTTGAGACATTCGATTAATAGCGGATGAATTTTGTTTATTCCCACCATGCCCCTTATAGTGGTAGGTTGCGTCATTTCCAATTGACTCCTACTCTTGTCTTGTCTTTTGTTGAGTATCAGTTCATTCTCACTTATTTTAAAATGTATATAGAGTTTCTCATTTGGTCATAAATAATGTTTTAATATGTAAAAAATATTTTTTTACGTAAAATTAATTTCAAAATTTCTTAAATCACCACATAATAACAATCTATATATTATAATTCATAGCATAAGTAATCTCTACATTATGATCCCTTCATGACTACGTTGTAAACCAAACCACAACACTTACTATAAGAGGATACTTTATTATTATTATTATTATTATTATTATTATTATTATTATTATTATTATTATTATTATTATTATTTGTTTTTTTGTAGCACACCACTACTTTATATATCTAACGAAATTTCGACATAGAGTTTGTTTGGCTTAGCTGATTTAGAGTAGCTGATAAGCATAAGGTGCTGAAAAGCACTTTTAAGTGTTGAAGAACTGGGTATACGAAGAGTTTTGTTTTAAAAAGAAGTATTTTAGGGATAGAATAGTAAATATTTTGATCAAACCTAAAGTGCTTATAAGCTGAAATTTGATAAGTTGGGGGAGACCAACTTATGATTTTTGGCTTATTTTTGGCTTATAAGCACTTAACTTATAAGCACTTTTAATTTTACCAAACGCGTAGATAAGCCAAAAAAAGTGCTTATAAACCAGTTTCACCTGCTTATAAGCTAAGCCAAACACCCTCGTAATCTGTGACTCCAAGTCGCCACCTCTACATCTACGTGCTAATGTAAGTAGTAGTTTTTTTAAAAAATTTGTCATAAAATAATTATTCAACTTTTCACTTTAGACTACCCGAAGAATGTATCTATTGACAAATAATTTTTTTCCCACAACCACTAAAAACTTCATTTGTTCCACAATCAAAAAGGCAAAAGGCCATATTTAGCTATACACTTTTTGATTTAGTACTATTTACTATAGAAAATATTAAAAGATGAATTATTCAATATTTGGTGGAAACATGTAAGGTGATGTGCATGGTACATATGTTATAAAAGACAAAGTAAATGTGACGACTCGACTGGTCATCTTATGAATTAACGCCCCGATCCCCTATTAACTGCTTTTTCCGTGTTTATTTCTGCTATTTTGATTTGTCGGGATGTTCGGTTTTGCGTTTCAGAGAGTTTTGGGACACTTAGTCCTTAAATGAGAGCTTAAGTGTTGGAAATTTGACCGTGGTTGGAACAGTGTGAAGACGGGATCGGAATGGAAATTTGATGGTTCTGCTAGCTCCGTTGGGTGATTTCGGGCTTAGGGACGTGTTCGGATTGTGTTTTGGAGGTCCGTAGCTAATTTAGGCTTGAAATGCTGAAAGTTGAATTTTGAAGTTTCCGGTTCGATAGTGAGATTTTGATCCAAGGGTCAGAATGGAATTCCAGAAGTTGGAGTAGCTTCGTAGTGTTGAATGTGAAGTGTGTGCAAAGTTTCAGGTCATTCGGACGAGATTTGATAGACTTTTTGATCGAAAGCGTATTTTTAGAGTTTTGGAGTTCTTAGGCTTGAATTTGCAGTTGATTCGTAGTTTCGATGTTGTTTTAGGTGTTTTAAGGATTGGTATAAGTTTGGGCAATGGTATTAGACTTGTTGGTGCGTTTGGTTAAGGTCCCGGGGGCCTCAGGATTGTTTCGAAGGTTGTCGGAAGAATTTGGAACTTGTTTGAGCAACTTTAGCTGTTGGTTTCTGGTCATAACCGCACCTGCGAGTGTGGGACCGCAGGTGCGGTGCCGCAGAAGCGGCTATGTGTCCGCAGGAGCGAGATTTGACCCAAACTCCAAGATCCGTAGGTGCGGCTGGGTTTTCGCAGATGCGGCCAAGCGACCGCAGATGCGGACCCAGCCCGTTAAGTGACTTTTAGCACCTGCGATGCATTCTTCCGCAGGTGCGGGACCGCAGGTGCGGGACCGCAGGTGCGCTCCTTTGACCGCAGATGCGGTAATGGCTGGGCAAAAATATGAAATTTCAAGGGTTTGGTTCAAAACTTGGAAAAAAATCAAATTGGAGCTTGGGAGAGGGTGATTTTGGGAGGAAATTGTTGGGTAACAATTCTTTAACCCTTTCTAGTTATATTCCATCAATCTATACTTAGTTTCATTATTTAATTTCGGATTGGAGATGAAAATTGGGAAAAAATTAGGAGAAAATTCTTAGACCTAGAATTCGAATTTTGATTGAGAAATCAACCTTAGATTTGGATAATTTTGGTATGCATGAACTCGTGAGAGTATGAGGATTCTGAAAATATAAATGTTACTCGATTCTGAGATGTGGGCCCAAGGGGCGTTTTGGTTATTTTACCTAATTTTGTGTATTAGCTTAGAATTTAATTGTAGAATCAGTTACTTGAAGTGTTATTTATATTATGCAATTGGATTGAATAGATTTGGGCCATTTGGAGTCGAATACTCGTGGCAAGAACGTGGTTTCGAGTTGATTTTGAGCTGGTTTGAGGTAAGTGGCTTGCCTAACCTTGTGTGGGGGACCTTCCCCTTAGGATTTGGTATTAATGTTAATTGAAATGCCTTGTACGTGAGGTGACGAGTGTGTACTTGTGCTAATTATTGAAAATCCGGTTTTCATTAAGTAATTACTAGTATGTTTCTTTTCCTATTTATATTACTAGCATTTAAAGCCTGTTGTTAGCTTAGGAAAGGATGTCTAAGTGTTTCAATTGCCTTATTTGCTCAAACAGCTTTACCTGAATTCTGTGCAGCATGCTAGGCTAGAATTATTTATTTGCCTTAATATGAAATTGACATTTTCTGAATATTTTCCTAATGCTGCTGTGTAATTACATTTGGGACTACGGATGTGGGATTTCGGTAGCTCCCCCTTGTCTGTTTATTTGGGACTACGGATGTGGGATTCCAGTAGCTCCCCCTTGTCTGTTTATTTGGGACTACGGATGTGGGATTCCGATAGATCTCCCTGCATAGTTATATGGAACTACGGGACTGCACTCGGTAGATTCCCTCAGTGCTGGGTATTTACATTTGGGACTGCGGAACGGGATTCTGGTAGATCCCCGCGCACTATGAGTTGGACTACAGGACGGTATCCCAGAAGATCCATTGGATATGTATATTTGGGACTATAGGACGGTATCTGGGAGATCCCCAATGGTTATTTTGGTGCTGAGCCGTATTTCTTTCTGTGTTTACCTTGCCTCTGTAATAGTTGTTGTTGCCCTTTATATCTTGTGTTACTTTTACGGCTGTACTCATTTGTACTGTTCTGTTCTACACTGTCAAACTTTATATTTTATTTAACCTCGGTAGAGCCCTGACCTTCCTCGTCACTACCCGACCGAGGTTAGGCTTGGCACTTACTGAGTACCGATGTGGTGTATTCATGCCCTTTTTGCGCATGTTTTTCATGTGCAGATCCAGGTACTTTGATTCAGTCCTATCACCCTTGAGGCGAGGCGACTGCTCCAGAGACTTCGAGGTATATCTGCCGCGTCCGCAGACCGAGGAATCCCTTTCCATTCTATCTTGTAGTGATAGCCCTTCTATTTGCTTCTGTTGATGTAGACATTCCGGAGTTAGAGCAGTTTTGTTATATTCGTAGCTTGTGGATTCATGGGTTCCCGAGTTTTGGGAAAATATATCAGTTTTAAGAGTTAATATTGTGTATGCCGAGTGTCACTTTTAAACACTGTTTATTTACTCTATTTCTGTTTTAAATTGTTTTCTTCCGCAAATTTGGTTTATCTTCCGCAATTTAGGCTTACCTAGTCGTAGAGACTAGGTGCCGTCACGATGGTTCACAGAGGGCGAACTGGCGTCATGACAGTAAAATTGTACTGAAAGAGCATTGAATTTTTGTGGTTCTAAATAGACATTTTTTATTTTTTATTTTTTAAATGAAAGTGGACACCAAGTGAACGACTCAACCAAAGTAGAATAGATAATTTTGGAAACTAATTAGGTCCTGTTTTAGTGGGTATAACGAAATTATGTTTGATAGGAATTGAGAAGAAGGTAAATGGAGTTCAAAGAGTTTGTAGAAGTACGTACCATTGTATTTGAACATAAACTTAAGCTTTTTAAAAAGAAAAAAGTTGGTGAAAGTTGATTTTTTTTAATTTTATGAAATTGTTATTACATTGTTTAATTAGTAATTTTAATATTTTAGTAAAATTCAAAAAATTTAAATTTAGTATTTACAAAATATTCGTGGCGAAAAGAAAATACTGACAGTCAAATTTTCTTTAAATTAAATCATAGAACGATAATAACTTTACTAGAACAATAATAATTTTACTGGACAACTTTACAAGAGGGTTCGAAACTCACTTGCATACCTCTTCGGTTGATTCCGTCGCACGGAACTTGCTTTGTGCGGTTTATCCTTCTGTATAATTTGCGGGCTATTATATCTAAGCGGGATTTATCTTTGACACACCCGAAGAATAGTGGAACGCGAATAACCTTGTTTAAAAAAACGGAAAAGGGTCAAAACGGCCCTTAGACAATTGAAATTGGCACAATAATGTCCTCCGCCCACCTATTTTGCAAAAATTACCCTCATCATTATCTTTTCGACTCAAGACTGTCCTTACGACTAATAGCCATGTTAGGTAAGAAAATACTTAATTAATTTTCATATGTCATCGTCCCATTGGCCTAACTTAAAACTCACCTAAATTAAAATAAACTCACCCACATTCTAAGACCCATAAACAAAAATATTTTTTCCTATTCTATCTTTCTTCGTCTCCCTCTTCCGATTATTTCTCCTCTTTCTTTTCAAAAATATTCCAACATCTAGAACTCCCATACACCCATTTTTTTCCTAAGCAAACAAAACTTTCTCTTATAGTTAATCACCTTCATCTTCCTATTCCTTTCTCTATTAAATGTACACATCAATACTCCTATTTTTTTTTCATCACAGAAATACCATACATCATTAACTTTTCTTACTACACTTTACTGCTTCATACAATAAGCTCAATCAAGTATTTATTATAGTCACATTCTCCAGTAAGTCGTATTCTCTTATATTCTTAGGCGTAAGATCTCAAATATTCCTCTTGATTTTACCATCTCTTTTTTAAATTGGCGGTGTTGATATAACCTGAAGAGCATCCTCGTACAATAGCTTAATTTATGGACATGATCGAATGTTCAGACTATGGTGAGCTAATGTAGAAGTAAAAGATCGAGGTCCGAGCAGAGACCAAATAAAACTCTAGTATAATCGAAATTGGATGCAGAGCTGTCAGAAAATATACAACAAAAAATATTGCAAATGCTCAATGACCATTACCATTGACATTATGTTAGTGTTCATATATTCGGGTGAAAGTTGTATGACGTAAAGTATTGGTGACTAAAACTTTTGGTTGTCTGAAAATAAAATTTTTATGGTGTTTGTAGTGATTATTCAAATAGAGTGCAAGGTCAAAAAAAAGGATGAGAAGAGGAAGAAGAATATGAACACACACACGTTGGGGGGAAGGGGGGAGATTGATAAGGTGATACATTTTTTTGAGAAGAGGACGACGCTTTGAGAAGGAGAAGAGCAAGGAAAAATAAGCCTTTTGGATATAGGTCTTAGAATGTGGGTGGGTTTATTTTAATTTAGGTGAGTTCTAAGTTAGGCCAATAGGATGATGACACGTGGAAATCAATTAAGTTTTTTATTTTACCTAACAGGGTTGTTAGTCATAAGGGCAGTCTTGAACCGAAAAAATAACGATGAGGGTAATTTCTGCAAAATAGGTGGACGCAGGGTATTATTGTACCAACTCCAATAGTCAAGGGGCATTTTTGGCCCTTTTTCGTTAAAAAAATGATGTAGTATGGAAAGAACATACATTAGGTACTGAAGACCTAAATATGGTTCTTTTGGACTCAAAATACGTTTTTAAATGTGAAAAAAGTTACTTTTCTATGTAAAATGCGGTTGTGAATCGCGTTTTACATAAAATGCGCTAACAGATTGTATGTTATATAAAGCTGATAAGACTGCTATATAAAATGTGGTCCATTATCGCGCTTTATATAAAACGCGATAATGAACCGCGTTTTACAAATTTTGTAGACCCACCAATAATTCTTATGCGCTTAACTGACATAACAATAATTCAAATATGTAAAACGACCTTTTAAATCGCATTTTACTTCCAAAAATATGACCCCCCCCCCCGGACTGGACATTGCTTTATATAAAAGCATTAAGGGTTTTGAGAATTATCATTCAGAAATATTCCAACTTCGTGATAAATTTTTCTTGTTGTTAAATTCTCAAGCTTTTTTCATAATGTCTAAAGAGCGAAAAGTAAGGGTTTCATTATATTGGGAGGGGGGGGGGGTTAAGGTTGTAGTGGCGAATAACTCAGTGAGCTATAGTTTATCTCCACAGAGTCATATTAAGTTGCCGCTTATAATGGAGTACGATAGGCTAGTATCGTTGTTATGGAATAAAATGAGATTGAGCAAGCGTTCCGCGAATCTTAAAATAACCGAAAGATATCCGTATTTTGTGACTCCACAAGGGATTTATTGTTACATTGAGTTTAACATCAAGGATGATGAAATTCTGAGAGATTTTTTGGGGATTCCGGATGAATACCGGGAACTTATTTTGATAAAAATGTTGGAAATGTACGTGAAGCATGAAGACGTTCGCAGTAATGATGTTGCGCAGATCTGTGATAACCCTCAATCATCAGTTGGAGCCCAACAGCTTCCGGCTGAAAGAGTTTGGCCGGATCTAAACTTATCTCCGCGGGCGAACGAGTAGCGAGGAGCGAGGAAATAATTTCTCTCCTACTTTACATAATCCACAAGACGACCAATAAACTTTAATTTTCCTTTGTGTTACGATGCTTATTTTTTTGTTGAATTGAATTTATATTAACACTCATATATTCCACAGGGGGTACCGTCCGGATATGAATTTTACAAGTTATGACCCCACGCCCAGTTGGAATATGCGTAATTTTGGCGTGTTGGATCACGGTGGTCCATTCGGGAGTCATCACCAATAGAAAAATGTCCATCATGGAATGTCAACACAGTATGACTTGTATGTGAAGTGATATAGCTATATGTAAAGTATTTATCAATTTGAGTAGCTTATCATTTTGTTGTTTGTGCAGTGAAAACGAGCAACTTGATGGTCCTGACCTCACTCAATTACCCGTAGACGATGTATTTACTCAAGATTTGGTAGATGTGCAGAGTCAGAAAGATAATAGTGATTTTGACAATAATACCGATGAGTCTGGAGATGACACACCCTTCCCTGACGAGGGTGATGATGAGGAGGAAGTGAATGTCGAACCTCAGCTGACGAGGGAGCATGCTCCTCCATCTCCCGTTAGACCAAGAGTGTACGAGTCCCACGTGATGTTTCATTCAAGGAATATTCCCTACCTTAATAAGTTACCAAGTATGGCAGATGTGGATGCCCTCACAAGGGATATTTATGAAATTCGGTCAGCAATGTTGGATGAGTCTAGGCCAACGGTGCTGGCAAAGGGATTATATTTTCTCGATAAAGCTCACCTAACCAGGGCTATAAAAATGTACATCGTAAGAGAGTTCCATGAGATGACGGTATGGGAGTCAACTTTAGAGGTATACAAGGTATACTTATGAGGCTGATGACTGAGAGAGGCCGAGGGTCTGATTGTGAGGTTGATGACTGAAAGAGGTCGAGGGCCTGGTTGTGAGGATCATATATTTATGGATCGGGCTGCACGCCGCAATGATATTATTTATATTTATGGATCGGGCTGCACGACGCAACAATATATGGATCTTGCTGCACGCCGTAGTGATATATAGATCGGGATGCACGCCGCAGCGATATGTTGGATCAGGCTGCACGCCGCAGCGATATGTTGGATTGGGCTGCACGCCGCAGCGATATGTTGGATCGAGCTGCATGCCGTAGCGATGCAGCACTTGGGCTGTAAGAGCCCCTCTGGAGTCTGCACACCCCTAGTGAGCGTAGTCGACTATATATATGGATCATGCTGCACGCCGCAGCAATATATGGATCGGGTTACACGCCGCAATGACTATTATAAGGTACCTATTGAGCGTGAGTGCTGAGTGTGAGCGCTGATTGATGAGAGTTGAGTCATGAATGACTGAGAGGCTTGCCCGAGGGGCTATATATACATATATACGAGTGATGCTTTGCCTGAGGGGCTTGTTTTATGAAATTGTTGTTTTCACTCATCTTTATACTGAGCCTCTATTGAAAATGTTAAACAAATGTTTTGAACCACTTTTATTGAAACTGGAATGTTTACGAGATGTTTGGAATTAAATTACTGATTTGAATTTGTGATTTCCACTGAGATTTTCATGTTGTGTGAAGTATATGAATGACCGAGAGGTTTTCCCGAAGGACTATTTATGATTTATGTTTGCCCGAGGGGCTGTATACAAACTATGTTTTTTCCGAGGGGCCAATTATGATTTTGGTCATTTTACCTAATTTCGCGTATTAGCTTAGAATTTATTTGTAGAATCAGTTACTTGAAGTGTTATTTACGTTATGAAATTGAATTGAATAGATTTGGGCCATTTGGATTCGAATACTCGTGGCAAGAGTGTGTTCAGATTGATTATTGAGCCGGTTCGAGGTAAGTGTATTGTCTAACCTTGTGTGGAGGACCTTACCCTTAGGATGGTATATTTGATAATTGAAGTACCTTGTACGTGAGGTGACGAGTGCGTACTTGTGCTAATTATTAGAAATCCGGTTTTCTTTAAGTAATTACTATTATGTTTTTCTTTTCTGTTTTTATTACTTGTACTATTAAGTCTGTTGTTAGCTTAAGAAAGCATGTCTAAGTGACTTAATTGCTTTACTTGCTCAAACTGCCTTACCTAAATTCTGTGCAGCATACTAGGCTAGAATTACTTGTTCGCCTTAATATGAAATTGCCATTTCTGAATATTTTTCCTGTTGTTGCTATGTATTTACATTGGGACTATGTATTTAAATTGGGACTACGGATGTGGGATTCCGGTATATCCCCCTGTACAGTTATACGGAACTACGGGAATTCATCCGGTAGATTCCCCCAGTACTAGGTATTTACATTTGGGACTACAAAACGGAATTCCGGTAGATCCTCACGCACTATGTGTTGGACTACGGGACGGGATCCCGAGGAGATCCATTGGATATGTACATATGGAACTATAGGACAGTATCTTGGGAGATCTTCGGTTTATATTTTGGTGCTATGTCGCATTTCTTTTCGTGTTTGGCCTTGTCTCTGTACTAGTTGTTGTCGCCCATTTTATATCATGTGTTACTTTTACTGCTTTATTTATTTATACTGTTCTATTCTACACTGTCAAACTTTATACTTTATTTAACCTCAGTATGGCCTTGACCTTCCTCGTCACTACCCGACCGAGGTTAGGCTTGGCACTTACTGAGTACCGCTGTGGTGTACTCATGCCCCTTCTGTGCATGTTTTTCATGTGCAGATCCAGGTATTGCGACTCAGTCCTACTACCCGTGAGGCGAGGCGACTGCTCTAGAGACTTCGTGGTACATCTGCCGCGTCCGCAGACCGAGGAGTCCCTTTCTATTCTAGTTTTTAACATTTGCCCTTCTGTATTTCTTTCATTTGTTAGCTATTTTGGAGATAGACATTGTAGATATCCAAAGTCTTGTTGTTCTGTGAGTTTTCGGGCTTTGGGATAGTGTACTTGATTCTGAGAATGTTGTGTTGTATATGCCGAACGACATTTTACCTATTGTTTTCATTCGGTTATTTTGGCTTTTGATTATTTCTTCCGCAAGTTTCGTTTATGTTCCGTATTTGTTAGGCTTACCTAGTCGTAGGGACTAGGTGTCGTCACGACAGTTCACGGAGGGCGAACTGGGGTTGTGACAAGTTGGTATCAGAGTTCTAGGTTCATAGGAGTCATGGATCACAAGCCGGTTTATTAGAGTCTCACTGATCGGTACGGAGATGTATGTACTTATCTATGAGAGGCTATGTAACTGTTAGGAAAATTTTACTTCATTTGATTTCCTTGTCGTGCAATATTTTGACATCACAATTCTAAACTTTTGTCTTCTATTCTCTCACAGATGGTGAGGACATGCGCTACTCGAGATGACTTGGCACCTGGGGCCCCTACTACAGCCGTCAGAGGCGGGGCCCGGGGTAGAGGCCAAGGATGCGCACGTGGTGCAACTAGGGCACCTGCGCAAGCTGCCACCAAGGTACCACTAGCAGTTCTAGCCAGAGTGCAGGCATCTGACACGCCTACTGCTACTACTACTCCAGCTCTTCAGGAGACTCTGGCACAGTTCATGACCATGTACACCACTCTAGCTCAGGCAGGGTTGCTTCCCCTTGTTGCAGCCATGTCTCAGGCCGGGGGAGGAGCACAGACTCCCGCCGCCCACACTCCTGAGCAGCGAGTGCATGTTGAGTAAGTCCCTAAATTATTCCTGTACATCCTGTAGTTCGAGATCAGCCCGAGGATAGGGCAGTGGCTTTCGAGGAGGAGCAGCTGAGGCTTGAGAGGTTCAAGAGATACAAGCCTCCTGTATTCAATGGTCTAGCATTGGAGGATGCTCTGGGATTTCTAGATGAGAGTTACCGCATTCTCCGTACCATAGGTATATCAGGATCGAGCGGGGTTTCCTTCACTACCTTCCAGCTTCGAGGAGCCGCCTATGAGTGGTGGCGTACCTATGAGTTAATCAGTCCTGATGAGGTTGCTTCTCTGACTTGGACTCAGCTTTCAGATCTTTTCCTGAGAGAGTATGTTCCTCAGAGCCTCAGAGACGCATGGCACGCAGAGTTTAAGCATTTGCGCGAGGGTGTTATGACTATCTCGGAGTATGTTTTCCGTTACACTAGTTTGGCTAGACATGCATCAGTCTTGGTTTCTACTATTCGCGAGAGGGTTCGCCGGTTTATTGAGGGCCTTATTCCCAACATCAGGTCTAGCATGGCTCGTGAGTTGGAGATGGATATTTCTTATCAGCAGGTGGTGAGCATTGCCAGGAGGATTGTGGGTATGCATTCTAGGGAGAGAGAGGAACGGGAGGCTAAGAGGTCTCGAGAGTCGGGCCATTTCTCTGGTGCCCGTGCCCCAGCAACAGGTCATCATGGTAGGGGTTATATGATTCTCCCTATTCATTCAGGTCTTCCTACAGCCAGTGGTATTCCACCTCCTCTTAGACCTCAAGAGCCTTATTATGCACCTCTGGTTTCTAGCACGCCTCCTGCGCGGGGTGCTTTCAGAGGTCAGCCCAGCAGACCTAGCCCGAGCCAGTTACAGCCACCACATCCTCCCAAATTTTGTTTTGAGTGTGGTAACACACGTCATATGGTGAGGGATTGCCTCAGACTTGGGAGGGGTGCACTCCACAGACTTCTCAACTACAGCGTGCCCCGCAGAGCTCCCAGGCTATGGTTACAGCTCTAGTTGCTACCCCACCTACTCAGCCAGCTAGAGGTGGAGGTCGGGGGAGGGGGGTAAAGGTCGCCCTAGAGGGGGAGGCCAGGCCCGATACTATGCCCTTCCTGCCTGTACCGAGGTTGTTTTCTCTAATTCTGTCATTACAGGTATTATACTAGTTTGTCACAGAGATTCATCAGTTCTATTCGATCCAGGCTCCACTTACTCTTATGTCTTCTTATTTTGCTCCGCATTTGGGTGTAACTCGGGATTCTTTGAGTTCCCCTATTTATGTTTCTACTCTTGTGGGAGATTCTCTTGTTGTGGACCACGATTATCGGTAGTGTTTGGTTGCTCTTAGTGGTTTTGAGACCAGAGCCAATTTATTATTGCTCAGCATGGTTGATTTTGATATTATCTTGTGAATGGACTAGTTGTCTCCCCATTATTCTATTCTTGATTGTCACGCCAAAACCGTGACGCTGGCTATGCCAGGTATACCGCGTGTTGAGTGGAGAAGTACTTTAGATTACACTCCCAGTAGAGTTATTTCTTTTCTTAAAGCTCCACGTATGGTTGATAAGGGGTATGACGCGTATTTAACTTATGTGAGAGATGTCAGTATTGATACCCCTTTAGTTGATTCAGTCCCAGTAGTACGGGATTTTCCTGATGTGTTTCCTGCTGATCTTCCAGGCATGCTGCCTGATAGAGATATTGATTTTGGCATTGATTTGTTGTCGGGCACTTAGCCCATTTCTATTCCTCTATATCGTATGGCTCCTCCTGAGTTGAAGGAGTTGAAGGATCAGTTACATGAATTGCTTGATAAGGGTTTTATTCAGCCCAGTATACCATCTTGGGGTGCTCCTATCTTGTTTGTGAAGAAAAAGGATGGTTCTATGCATATGTGTATTGATTATCGCCAGTTAAACAAGGTTATAGTGAAGAACCGTTATCCTTTTCCTCGTATTAATGATCTGTTTGACCAGCTTCAGGGCGCACAGATGTTTTCTAAGATTGATTTGCACTTAGGTTACCATCAGTTGAAGATTCGGGAGCCAGATATACTGAAGACTGCTTTCAGGACTCGGTATGATCATTACGAGTTCCTTGTCATGTCATTTGGACTAACCAATGCCCCAACAGCTTTTATGCACTTGATGCACAGTGTGTTTTGGGTATATCTTGATTCGTTCGTCATTGTCTTTATTGATGATATTCTGGTGTATTCCCGGAGTCGGGAAGATCATGAGCAGCACCTGAGGACTGTGCTTCAGACTCTAAGAGAGAATATGTTATATGCTAAGTTCTTGAAATGCGAGTTTTGGTTGGATTTAGTGGCATTCTTAGGCCACGTGGTATCAAGTGAGGGTATTCAGGTGGATCCAAAGAAGATAGAGGCCGTGCAGAGTTGTCCCAGACCATCCTCAGCTACAGAGATCCGTAGTTTCCTTGGCTTGGTGGGTTACTACCGTCATTTTGTGGAGGGGTTTTCATCAATTGCAGCCCATATGACCAGGTTGACCCAGAAGGGTGCTCCGTTCCAGCGGACGGAGGAGTATGAGGCGAGTTTTCAGAAGCTCAAGACAGCTTTTACTACAACCCCAATTTTGATATTTCCTATAGGTTCGGGCCTTATACGGTCTATTGTGATGCCTCGAGGATTGGCCTCGGAGCGATATTGATGCAGGACAGTAGGGTGATTGCCTACGCGTACAGACAATTGAAGATAGATGAGAAAAATTACCCTGTTCATGACCTTGAGTTAGCTGCCATTGTTCATGCCCTGAAGATTTGGCGCCATTATTTATACAGGGTTCCCTATGAGATTTATACTGACCATCGGAGCTTGCAGCACTTGTTCAAGCAAAAGGATCTAAATTTGCGCCAGAGGAGGTGGTTAGAGTTGCTGAAGGACTATGATATCACTATTTTGTATCACCTGGGCAAGGACAATATGGTGGCCGATGCTTTGAGTTACCGGGCAGAGAGTTTGGGGAGTTTGGCTTATTTACCTGCATCGGAGAGGCCTATGGCGATAGATATTCAGGCCTTAGCCAGCCAGTTTGTGAGATTGAATCTTTCGAAGCCTAGTCGGGTTCTAGCTTGTGTGGTTTCTCAGTCTTCCTTATTTGATCGTATCAGGGAGCGGCAGTATGATGACCCTCATTTGCTTGTCCTCAAGGATAAGGTTCAGCACGGTGATGCCAAAGATGTGACTTTTAGTGATGATGGGGTAATGAGGATGCAGGGTCGGATTTGCTTACCCAATGTTGATGAGCTTTGAAAGTTGATTTTGGTGGAGGCCTACAGTTCGCGGTATTTCGTTCATCCGGGTGTCGCGATGATGTATCAAGATTTAAGATAACACTATTGGTGGAGGCAGATGAAGAAAGATATAGTTGGATTTGTAGCTCGGTGCCTTAACTGTCAGCATGTGAAGTATGAGCACCAAAGATTGGGTAGGTTGCTTCAGCAGATAGAGATTCCGGAGTGGAAGTGGGAGCGGATCACCATGGACTTTGTAGTTGGGCTCCCACGGACTTTGAGAAGGTTTGATGCTTACTGAGCAAGTCCGCTCACTTTATTCCTGTGTGTACTACTTATTCCTCGGAGCGGCTGGCAGAGATCTATATTCGGGAGATTGTTCGTTTGTATGGTATTCCGATTTTCATCATTTCAGATAGAGGTACTCAATTTACATCACGGTTCTGGAGAGTCGTTCAGCATGAGTTGGGTACTTGAGTGGAGTTGAGTACAACATTTCGCCCTCAGACGGATGGACAGTACGAGCGCACTATTTAGATTCTTGAGGATATGCTTTATGCGTGTGTGATCGATTTTGGAGGGTCTTGGGATCAGTTCTTTCCATTGGCGGAGTTTTATTACAATAATAGCTATCAGTCCAGCATTCAGATGGCACCGTATGAGGCTTTATATGGTAGACGGTGTAGATCCCCGGTAGGTTGGTTTGAGCAGGGTGAGGCCAGATTATCAGGCACAGACTTAGTTTAGGATGCCTTGGAGAAGGTTAAGGTGATTCAGGATAGACTCCATACAGCCCAGTCCAGACAGAAGAGTTACACGGACCAGAAGGTTTGTGATGTTTCCTATATGGTTGGAGAGCGGGTTCTGCTACGGGTTTCGCCTATGAAGGGCGTTATGAGATTCAGGAAGAAAGGAAAGTTGAGTCCGAGATTTATTGGCCCTTTTGAGATATTGAGGCGTATTGGGGAGGTTGTTTATGAGCTTGTCTTACCTCCCAGCTTGGCCAGAGTTCATCCGGTATTTCATGTTTCGATGCTTCGGAGGTATCACGGTGATCCGTCACACGTGTTGGATTTCAGTTCAGTCCAGTTGGACAAGGATCTATCTTATGTTGAGGAGCCAGTGGCAATATTGGACAGGCAAGTTAGAAAGTTGAGGTCAAAGAACATTGCATCCGTGAAGGTTCAGTGGCGGAGTCAGCCGGTCGAGGAGGCGACCTGGGAGACGAAGCAGGATATGCGCAGCCGTTACCCTCATCTTTTCACTACTTTAGGTATGTATATATGCTCGTTCAAGGACGAACGAATGTTTAAGTGTAGAGGATGTGACGAACCGGCCGGTCGTCTTAAGAATTTACGCCCCGATCCCCCATTAACTGCTTTCCCCAAGTTTATTTCTACTTTTTGATTTGCCGAGATGTTCGGCTTTGAGTTTCGGAGAGTTTTGGGACACTTAGTCTCTAAATGAGAGCTTAAGTGTTGAAAAGTTGACCGTAGTCAGAACAGTGTGAAGACGGCCTCGGAATGAAAATCCGATGGTTTCGTTAGCTCCATTGGGTGATTTCAGGCTTAGGGGCGTGTTCGGATTGTGTTTTGGAGGTCCATAGCTAATTTAGGCTTGAAATGCCAAAAGTTGAATTTTTGAAGTTTCTAGTTTGATAGTGAGATTTTGATCCGAGGGTCAGAATGGAATTCCGGAAGTTGGAGTAGCTCCATAGTGTTTAATGTGACGTGTGTGCAAAATTTCAGGTCATTCGGACGAGGTTTGATAGACTTTTTGATCGAAAGCGTATTTTTAGAGTTTTTGAAAATTCTTAGGCTTGAATCCGATGAAAAATAGGTGTTTTTATGTTGTTTTGAGCGTTCCGAATGTTGAAACAAGTTTGAATAATGTTTTAGGATTGGTTGGCAGGGTTGGTTGAGGTCCCGGGGGCCTCGGATGTGTTTCGGATGCTTAACGGGTCATTTTTGGACTTAGAGAATTGCAGAAAAATGTTGCAGCAGTCAGTTCTGGTTTCCTTCTTCGCGTTCGCGAGTGGGGTCTCGCGCTCATGAGGGGGAGCTGGGGCTGGTGAAGAATTAACGCTTCACATTCGCAAAGGAGCTTCCGCGTTCGCGAGGCTATGGGACTTTGTGCCTACGCGTTCGCGAAGTCAGTCTCACATTCGCATAGTAGAAGAGAAATGATCATCGCGTTTGCGTCTCAGGCATCGTGTTCGCGATAGAGGAAATTGTTCAGTAGGATTTTGTGCATCGCGTTCGCTATAGTAGTCTCGCGTTCGCGAAGAAGGAAATACCTGGGCAGAATATAAAATTTCATAATCGAGGGTTTAGCCATTTTTATCAAAACTGAAGCTTGGGAGTTCGGATTTGAGCGAGATTTTGAGGGATTTTCAGAGATATCGATTGGGTAACGCTTCTTAACTCCTTTTGGCTTGTAACCCATAAATCCAAACATGAATTCTTCATTAAATTTCGGAATTTGTATGAAAATTTGGGGAAAGTTCTTAGACCAAAATTTTGAGTTTTGATTGGGGATTTGTCATCGGATTTGGATAATTTTGGTATGATTAGACTCGTGAGAGTATGAGGATTCTGAAAATATAAATTTTACCCGATTCTGAGACGTGGGCCCGAGGGGCATTTTGGTCATTTTACCTAATTTTGCGTATTAGCTTAGAATTTCTTTGTAGAATCAGTTATTTGAAATGTTATTTACGTTATGAAATTGAATTAAATAGATTTGGGCCAATTGGAATCGAGTACTCGTGGCAAGAGCGTGGTTTCAGATTGATTATTGAGCCGGTTTGAGGTAAGTGACTTGTCTAACCTTGTGTGGGGGACCTTCCCCTTAAGATTGATACATTTGATAATTGAAGTGACTTGTACGTGAGGTAACGAGTGCGAACTTGTGCTAATTATTGGAAATCCGATTTTCTTTAAGTAATTACTAGTATGTTTTCCTTTCCTGTTTTTATTACTTGCACTATTAAGCCTGTTGTTAGCTTAGGAAAGTATGTCTAAGTGACTTAATTGTTTTACTTGCTCAAACTGCCTTATTTGAATTCTGTGCAACATGCTAGGCTAGAATTACTTGTTCACCTTAATATGAAATTGCCATTTTTGAATATTTTTCTTGTTGCTGCTGTGTATTTACATTGGGACTATGGATGTGGGATTCCGGTAGCTCCCCCTTGTCTGTTTATTTTGGGACTACGGATGTGAGATTCCGGTAGATCCCCCTGTACAGTTATATGGAACTACGGAAATTCATCCGGTAGATTCCCCCAGTACTAGGTATTTACATTTGGGACTACGGAACGGAATTCCGGTAGATCCCCGCGCACTATGTGTTGGACTACGGGACGGGATCCCGGGGAGATCCATTGGATATGTACATATGGAACTATAAGACGGTATCCTGGGAGATCCTCGGTTTATATTTTGTGCTATGTCGCATTTCTTTCAGTGTTTTGCCTTGTCTCTGTACTAGTTGTTGTCGCCCATTTTATATCATGTGTTACTTTTACTGCTGTATTTATTTATACTGTTCCGTTCTACACTGTTAAACTTTATACTTTATTTAACCTCAGTAGGGCCCTGACCTTCCTCGTCACTACCTGACCGAGGTTAGGCTTGACACTTACTGAGTACCGCTGTGGTGTACTTATGCCCCTTCTGCGCATGTTTTTCATGTGCAGATCCAGGTACTGCGACTCAGTCCTACTACCCGTGAGGCGAGGCGACTGCTCTAGAGACTTCGAGGTACATCTGCGGCGTCTGCATACCGAGGAGTCCCTTTCTATGCTAGCTTTTAACATTTGCCCTTTTGTATTTCTTTCATTTGTTAGCGATTCTGGAGATAGACATTGTAGATATCCAAAGGCTTGTGGTTCCGTGAGTTTTCGAATTTTGGGATAGTGTACTTGATTCTGAGAATGTTGTGTTGTATATGTCGAGCGGCATTTTAACTATTGTTTTCATTCGATTATTTTGGCTTTTGATTATTTTTTCCGCAAGTTTTATTTATGTTCCGCATTTGTTAGGCGTACCTAGTCGTAGGGACTAGGTGCCGTCACGACAGTTCACGGAGGGCGAACTGGGGTCGTGACGCGCTGTTAATTAAAAATCGAAAGGGGAAGGGGACTGGGCAGAAACGTGGGGAAAGGGAAGGGTTATATTATTTTTGTATATAAAATGTGGTCCATTACCATGCTTTATATAAAATGTGGTAATGTACCGCATTTTATATAGTAAAACGCGGTATTCTAAAGCATTTTATGTAAAACGCGGTATTCTAAAGCGTTTTATGTAAAACGCGGTTATGCCTTAACGGTCCAAACGGCCGTTAAAGTAAAACGCGATTCCTAACGCATTTTATATTAAAATGTAACTTTTGTTTTACACTTAAAAAACGTATTTTGAGTCAAAAAGAATTCCGGACTCCTAAAGGGTGCTCCTAGCAAAATCCGAGGCCTATCCTAAGCCACGTGTGGCATAAAGTATGTTTCTTTAGAGCCCTTCGTTGGTTAAAAGTTCTTATGGCGACACGTTCAAAAATGTAGCTAACTTATGGAAAATAGATGAAGATTATATTTTTTTTGCATATTAGACTAGTTATATTTATGTTAAAGTTAAGTTTAAAATTGCCCTTCTTTTAACAGAAGTTGATTAAAAGTATGTAAACCTTTTAATTAAAATATGTGGCACTAAATTATTGGTTCACATATAATTAGAAACAATCACACAACTCATTCACAATCCGACCCGTTAACCCAAATCATTCTTCAAAAGAGCTCAGCACTTACCTAAATGGACACAATTATTAAAAGAGGCAAAACTAGCATTAATCTAAATTTAGACAGATTTGGTTTAGATTATGCTTTATTTGATCATAATTAAATACTACTAGGTGTTTTGAATATGATTTGCCTGAAATTTGAAGGGAAAAAAATACAATTTAAAATTATATTTATTGGGTTTAACAAGTGTTCTAAAACCAGTGTTTGCAGAACTGTTCTTTAATTCTAGTATTATTTTCTTAATTTTTTCTTCTTCTTCTCTTTTGGTATAATTTGAGTAAGTGGATGGCGTTGCTTGTTTATTCATCAAACAACTGTAGATATTTCTTATTAATCTATAATTGTTATAAATTAAGACTTTAAAGTAAAGCGATCAAAGACAAGTAGAGAAAGATTTATTATTCAACTTCAAATTCATGTACATAATGAACTGAAATCTCTTATATTTATAGAAGAAAGGAAGCTGCTGTGTAAACTGCTACTCAGCTATTACTATACCAGATATGGATAATCTTCTACTGAGAGTAATGTTTATCCATAATGGAGTACTGAAAGGATAAGCTCAATGTACCAGGTATAGATAATCTTCTACTGGGGCTAATGTTTATCCATAATGGAGTACTGAAAGGATAAATTCATTGTACCCGGTATGGATAATCTTCTACCAGAGGTAATATTTATCCATAACGGAGTATTGAAAGGATAAGCTTATTATATCCGGTATGGATAATCTTCTACCATGGATAATCTTCTACCGGGGGTAATGTTTATCCATAACCGGGTACCGAAGTGATAAGTTTCTTCAGGAGGCGTATTTCCAATAGAGTATTAAATAGATAAACATATTTACAGCGGAGTCTCATATGGATAAGCTTCTTCAGGAAGCTTATTTACAACGAAGTACTAAATGAACATCCATAATATAATATATATATTTATAACACTCCCTCTTGGATGTTCATTAAAAGATAATGTGCCTCATTAAAACCTTACTAGAAAAAAACCCATGGGAAAAAATCAAGTGAAGGAAAAAGAGTACACATATATAGTAATACGCATTGCTGGCTGCCTCATTAAAAACCTTATAAGGAAAACCTTAGTAAGGGAAAAGAGTACAGCGCACATTTTATTCCCCCTGAAGAAAATCTTATTTCAAATATTTGAGTCTCCGCATTCCAATCTTGTATACCATATTCTCAAAAGTTGAAGTTGGTAAAGACAATCTACTGGATTGTCACTTGAATTAATTTGATGCACATTAATGTCACAATTTTCCTGAAGATCATGTGTGTAGAATAATTCTGGTGAAATGTTCTTCGTTCTATCTCCTTTTATAAATCATCCATTTAATTGGGCTATGCATGCAACATTGTCTCCGTATAATATTGTGGGTCTTTTATCACATTCCAACCCACATGTTTCTCGAATGAATCAGTCATCTCAATCATGTGCACTCCCTGCTTGCCGATTTGAGATCGAGCTTTATGGGGATCGGATAAATAACTTGCATCTGCATAACCAATACGATTTGTACCACTTTTGTTAGTATTAGCAAGATAAATAAGTGCAGTGTCTACACCGAGATAGAGTATTTCAGGACGAAGAAGTTCCTCATCCTCTTCTCGAGGTTGGAACAGATCCTCATTCACTTCAAGTGATTGAATATCCATTGGTGTACTTAATGGGTATACTTTGTCCATGTAAAAGCATTTTTAAGACCCTTTTGGAGCTCTTCTGGAGTTCCAATAAGATTTATGCCATCAACAACAATAATAAGTATAACAAATTTTGATGACATTTTCTTTATAATAATACATGTACAAATAATATCATTTATCTAACCTTCTTTCAACAAATTTTTACTGAGACGATTATACCACATGCGCCCAGATTGCTTTAAACCGTACAAAGGTCTTTGTAATTTGATCGAGTACATTTTTCGAGACTTTGAATTATATGCTTCAGGCATTTTAAATCCTTCAGGGATCTTCATATAGACTTAATCAAGTGAGTCATATAGATTATGCCTTGCATTTAAATGGCATGACATCTCCAAGTGCCTGGATTACAGGTTTGATCATCACAATCTTTTACAATATTGTGCACTATATTGTATCAAATATATCATCGACGATCATTTTGTATCAGTTCCTAAGCGACATAACTTGTTGAGATTTCATCACTTTCTTTATTTTCAGGTACCTGAACTTCTTCTGGAGTTTTATGAAATGTTATGTCGTGGGCTCTTCTAGAGCTCATTTTCTCCTCGTTATGATTATTTTGATCATTATCTCCTATCATTTTTGAAGGATTGTTACCTTTGGAACTGATTGGTCTACCACGCTTCATGCGTATAGTAAACTCTATCCTTCAGAGACTTTAATTTTAATAGGAGCATTTGTAGCTGAAATATGATATTTAATTTTGGATCAGCAAATGCTTCTGGCATTTTACTTGAATTATCTTCTAAGTGAGGATCATATTGATGATAATTCGATTCATATAGCATATTTTTCAGCTGTTTATTCCATCCCCCAAATGTTAGAAAAACTAACATATATCACCAATCTTCTTTGGGAAACATATCTTTGTGTATTGTGGTAGAGAAATTAATCATATACCATGTAAGCACGTGATTTTTGCCCTATATGAGAATTACTCCCAAAAAATTCAAAAATAAAATAATTTTTCTTGGTGTGCAATTTTTGTGATATTTTGTGTAACTATTTGTATGTTTGTCTATGCATGTTTATTTGTTAAATTAATAAAAAATACAAAAATAGGCATCTTTTGCATTTTTAGCATTTAATGTCCAAATGAACAATTTTATGCTTAATTATTACTTAATTGTGCGTTAATTGTTATTGGAAGTTAATTTGCGCTTTTATAACTTAATTTAGTTCTTAATAATAATTTAAGTACTTTTATAATTTAGTTTTAGAAAAATAAAAGAAGAAAAGAGAACAAAAATACAAAGAAAAATCGGATTGGGCCACTTCTTCAATTTCAAACCACAGGCCCAAATAATTGCCCAACTTTCCCCATGACCCGGTCCGTTTCAAACCGGGTCGATCCGGTCCGCTCCATTAACCCAACACCCCTTCTTCATTTTTGTCCAACACAAAACAAAACCAAAAAAATAAAAAATAAAAAGTGAATTATCACTATTAATAGTTTTATTTTTTGTTTTTTTATATATAAAAAAAATCCGAAAATATTTTATTTTATTTATTATTTTTATTTTAAAAAATATATATATATAGTAATTTCGGAAATGATTTTAAAAAAATAAAAAATAAAAAAATAAAAAAAAGTAAAAGAATGTAGAAAATTTAAAAAAAGTAAAAAGTTTTAAAAAATTTAAAAGTAAAATAAGGTTGGAATTAAAAAATAAATATAAAGGTATCTGAAAATTTAAAAAATTTAAAGTAATTGAAAGTAGCATTTTTAAAAGAAAAAGAAAAGATAGTGGTTTGTTTTTTAAAGAAAAGTTAAATAAAGTGAGATTCTCTTTTAAAAAAATAAAAAGTGGGATTTTAAATAAGATAAAGTAATTAAAGTTGGAATTTTAAAAATAAAAGTAAATAAAGGTGGGATTTCTTTTTCTAAAAAAATAAAAGCAATTTGTAAGTGGGATTTCTTTTAATTAAAAAAATAATAAAATAATAAAAAACAAATCTGAAAATTTCGAAAATTTTGCTATAAATAGAAGAGAAAATTTAGGAAGAAGGGTGGAAAAAAAGAGAGGAAAAACTAGATAGAGAGAAGAAAAAAAGAGGGGGCGGAGTGAGAAGTATACACCCGATATACATTCTGGATACACTGAATATACAGGGGCAGAATTCATTTTGGAGAGTTTTGAAGTTGAAAAAGAATAGTTACTGCTTCATTGCCTCGCTTAAGATCTGAAATAGTCAGAACCTTCCTGCCTTTTACTTCTTCTCTATACTTGGAGTCGTTTATAGTCTCCTGGGTTTTCTGCTATTCCTACTGTACTGGTTTGCGGTGTTGCTGAATCTGCTGTTGCTGTGTTATTACTGCTGCTGACTTCTCCTTCTTTTGTTCTTGTACTGCTGTTTCCAGGTACACATTTGTACAATCTCGGCTTGAAGCAAAAAATGAAATATTAATCAGGCTTTGTTCCTGTTGAATTCCTCCTGTTTAGATTTGTGGTTGAATATAATTTTTCTTTCTTCGTATAAAGATGTAGTTGAATGATTAATGAATAATGAGGTTGCATATGTATACTTTCTTCATCTAATAATGTTAGTTTAAATTAATCGGAGAATAATTAATCTGTTTTGATATTATGGTCAATCTCATGTTCTAGTATTATTGAATAACAGAATATAAAATGAAAGCAGTTTTTCTTTGTACAAACTCGATCGCAATTTTCCATTCGCATTAGCCGTAAACTAATAACTAATAAGTCACGTTTTTCAGCATGTAAATAATTAAGAGATTTTCTTTTATTTTAGAGACGAACTTAATAGAAAATATAGTCATTGTAGGTTTATCCTTTAAAAATAAAAATGAGACGAGCCTCGCCAAATAAAACGTATAGATTGCGGGGCCCTCACAAAATGTATGGTTTAATTAGAATTCGGAAGGACCGTTTAGCGAATTTCACGGTCTTCCCCAAAATAATAACGCGATAGTCTCTTTAGGCGCGTGTTTAATATTTTACTTTCTTAAGCCTGGGTGTGCATTTCATGCGACCCGAATCCAAATCCCAAAACATCAAATAAAACGTGTTCCGGATTGTGGGTGCATTTCATGTGACGCAGTCCAAAGACGTGTTTTAAGCGATGTTCACATTTCTTTTAAAAACAATAATAATAAAGCGGTTAAAAGATAAAATTTGCACATAAGTTCATATTTGTATAAAATCAGATAATCAAGCCGAATATAACAATTGAGCGACCGTGCTAGAACCACGGAACTCGGGAATGCCTAACACCTTCTCCCGGGTTAACAGAATTCCTTATCCGGATTTCTGGTACGCAGACTGTAATATGGAGTCATTCTTTTCCTCGATTCGGGATTAAAATTGGTGACTTGGGACACCCTAAATCTCCCAAGTGGCGACTCTGAAATAAATAAACCAATCCCGTCTCGATTGTCCTTTAATTGGAAAAACTCCCTTGCACCCTCGCGGGTGCGGAAAAAGGAGGTGCGACATACCACACATCAAAAGATAGTAAAAATATTTGATTTTTGATCCTAAACCAATTGTGAGGGGAACACTTTATCATATATCGTTGGTCTGATGCATACAAGTGTTATTGTATGCAATTTAGAATATCTTAGACTAACACATGAAGCTTTGTTCTCATAAGCAATGGTTTAGTCATTTATAGGAGGTATTCAATGCTAAACCAGCTTGGCTATAAACTAGCATTATCAAGATGAACTGTCTTGATTTCATAATTTAAAAGTTATGCTCTTAGTTGAGAAAATCAATTTCAAATGTCAAACTCTAGGTTGACAATGAGCACACATGTAACCATCTTATATATGCATCTATAAGTGATTCACATGATAGGCGAATGAACCCATATTTCACCTTTATATATTCCAGCATTCAGGGGTCTTAGTCCTAACTTTAGCTGGTATAACCAATTTATTATGAGAACAATCAGCACAAGAGAATTATTGAAGAATTTTCTGGTTCTTTAGTATGCTTATTAGAATTCTCAAATAGTTCATTTAAAAATGGCAAATGAAAACTTCAAGTTTATCATGGCATGTGCTATCTCTTAGTAAACTTCTAGTTTACTATGGCATAAACTTTTGCATTAGTAAACTTCTGGTTTACTATGATACATGATGTAGTACGAATTGAAGATATAAGGCGGGCAACTTCTCATATACATATTATTTTACCCCTTATGATTGTGGAAACATGAAGATTTCAATCTTCCAATCATTTGTAGTCTCAATATGATAGCTAGTTGTATTAGTAAACTTCGGGTTTACTACAACATATGTTTTGACAACAATCATATAATATGAATGACAAATTTGCATATAAGCTCTTCGGGAGCCTTCAATTCATTTTCCACAATCAAATATTATTCAGACACTACTTGTATCATGTGTCTTTTAGACAAATAGTTAGCTCTTCAGGAGCTTTTGATAAATTTTGCACTACCAAATAGTGCTCAGACACTTTCGGTGTCATGAGAGAAAATCATAATCAAATTGACAATATAAAGACAATTCTAAATTTATAAATGTAAGAAATTAAGAATTTCAGTATTTTTACTACCAACTTTGTGACAAATATCTCCTTCAGGGAGAAACGCCATTAACATCTGAATATTTTATATCAAAGCGGTAACTACCTAGTCATTACATCCTTCAGGGAAAGATATATGAGTTGTTATTTTGGGGAACTCGATAACAAATCATAACATATTAATGTGGTTGTAGTAAAAGCATTCTACAAGAATACTTTTGCCTTGGAATGATATTTAATAAAATTTTCCAAGATATTTTACGTACAACGGGTACGTGCGACAATGATCTTTATGCCACAAAAACAAGATTTATATCCTTTGTTATTCTACCTCTTCAGGAGGTGAGTTGTGGTATTTCTTCATTCATTCCAAGGAATGAAAATGTGCTTCAAAAATAACTTTGAATAGCTTATTATTTTGTTTAAGCACAGAAAGACACAGTTTCATAATATTTTCCTGCTTCAGGAGAAAATTTCAATTGTGTTACTTCTTCAAGAGCAAATTTAAAATACGAAATATTGAGTATATTCCTTCAATCATATTACCTCTTCTGGAGGTGAATTGTAATATATTCACATTAAAAGCACGTTCATATTTACGAGCTTTATTAATATTGTCACATTCAATTCAGGAATGAATTAATATTTATCAAAAGTTCTCATCCTTCAGGGAACAAAACATAATTATTTGAGCTTGCATTAATCACACCAATTGTGTGACGGCTTAGAACATCTTTTAAGATATTGCTACTTTAGGAGCAAATTGAGGCATGCAAATAATATAGAGAAATTTTTTTCTAACTTATCTTCAATTGTAACCATAGAAAGCCTAAATTATCACTTCTGGTGGTTATAGGCATATACCACTTCTGGTGGTTAACAAAATTTAGTTACAATGAGATATACAAAACATAAGCACTTCTGGTGGTTATATATTTCCTGCAAACTCTGCTGGAGTTAAGTGGATCTAACAATGTTATCCACTTTATAATCCTTTATTATGATAATTAGGGTGAAGGAAATAAATACCAAAATAGGTATTGTATGCGTAGCATATAACCAAGTAAGCGATGATAAAGATATTAAATCAAATATAAACAAAAGGCTCAAATTACTTCACACAAATTTGGCCACTCCAGACGTAAGTGATATCCACATCTCTACCGCCAAGAAAAAAGCTCACCACCTCAAGGATATAATCTGCCTTATGATGCTCGGAATGAACCAGATCTACCACGGATGTAAGAGCATCACCATACATCGGAGATGAACACTGAAATAGAAATTAAATTTGAAGTAAATGCTCAAAATGACAGAGTCTCGTGCTGATAGTGTGTTATAAAATAAATACTTTAAAGTAAAGAAATCAAAGACAAGTAGAGAGAGAGAGAGAGAGATTTATAATTCAACTTCAAATTCATGTACATAATGAACTGAAATCTCTTCTATTTATAGAAGAAAGGAAGTTGTTGTGTAAGCAGGTACTGCAAGCTGCTACTACAAGCTGCTGTGTGTTACGACCCTAAACCCGGACCGGTCGTGATGTCGCCTCTCGTGAAGACAAGGCCAGCCGACACTTTCCATTTCGGTATTTAACAGTTAAACAATAAGAAACAGTCTAAGCATGATAAAATAATCCAAAGTTTAAGCAGATAACAACATAATTTGCGGAATACAACCCAACACAGCCCGATACCGGGGTGTCACTAGTCATACGCATCTAAACAATCCAGAATACTCAGAGAAATATACAGAGTTTAATACAGTAACTAAGAACATGGAGAATAACATAGGGAAGAAGCTCTGGGCTGCGAACGGCGACAACTACCTAGAGACTCCTCGGATCCGCCTGAGCTGGAAAGATCAACACTCGGGAGCGGGACCAGATGCGCCTGAATCTGCACACAGGGTGCAGGGAGTAAAGTGAGTACTCTAACTCATTGGGTAATAATCATAAATAAGGACTGAAAGCAGGAAATCACGTAAAGCACATTTGCAGACTATAATGAAGCAGTAAAACCAGTGAAAGATATGTGAAAGTCATTTAACTCGAATTAAACTTCACAAAAAACTTTTTCAACAATTTAAGTAGGTAAATGATAGGCAATTAAGGAAAATAAACACATAAAGGTTCGCCTCTCGGGCACAGTATCAACAAATCCGCCCCTTAGGAAATATCTCAGAACAATACCAGCCCATTGGGCTATATCTCACGTCACAATGAGTACCTGCGCTCACTGGGGGTGTGCAAACTCTTGGAGGGGCCCCTTATGGCCCAAGCGCAATAACAAGTCATCTCGTGGCATAATCAAACAGGCTCTCGGCCTCATATCAATTAGCCACCTCGTGGCGTACATATCTCAGGCCCTCGGCCTCATAATCAATATCAAATGTTTTCTCATAACATAGGCCCTCGGCCTTACTCAGTCAAAATCCTCACAAGCCACTCGAGCAATAGTAAAACATGATTCTCAGCCCAAAATATTATTTGAAAGATCATTTAAGTGTTAAAACAGAGTAAACATGGCTGAGTACGAAAATAGTGAACTATAACATGACTGAGTTCAAGTATAAAGTCAAAACAGTGAGGAAATATCAATAAAAGTCCCATAAGGGTTCAATTAGTTGGCACGAAGCCCAAATTTGACATTCAGCCCAAACAATAATGATAGAAAATAGATTTCAATCAAATACGCGGCGAAATAGTCATTCGGGACGGACTAGGTCACAATCCCCAACAGTACACGACCCTACACTCGTCATCCAGCGTATGCGTCACATCAATATAGCACAACGATGTGCAATCCGGGGTTTTATACCCTCAAAACATTATTTACAATCATTACTCACCTCAATCCGGTCAAATCTCTAGCCCGCGACACCTTCGCCCCTCGAATCAGCCTCCACTCGCATCGAATCTATCCAAAATCAGAATCACGGCGTCAAAATATGCTAAGGGAACGAAGCCTAAGCGAAAATAATCAATTCACTATAAATCCCGAAATTACCAAAACCCGACCCCCGGGCCCATGTCTCGGAATTCGATAATAATTTTTTTACATCAATGGATTCCTTATCTCCCCACGAGTTCATGCATATCAAAAGTACCAAAATCCGACCATAATAGGTCCCTCAAATCCTCAAGCAAAGGTCTAAGTTTTCAAGCCCTAGTTTCCCCAATTTTAACCTTAGATTCCATTAATTATAGCTCTAATCCGTGAAATAATAGCATAGGAACGAGTTTTAGGTCCAAATTCCTTACATCAATGAAGTTCCCTTGAAATCCCTTTTGAAAATCGTCCAAAACTGAATAAGAAATGGTGAAAATAGCTCAAAATCGCGAAGGACACAATTTATATCTTCTGGCCCAGGAATTTTCACATCTGCGGCCACTTTACCGCTTCTACGGTACCGCATTTGCGGTCCTTGATCCGCTTCTGCAGAAATCACTTAAACTGCCCAAACCGCATCTACGATGAAATACCCGCACCTGCGCCATTGCAGGTGCGGCCCCTAGACCGCTTCTGCAGTTCCTGCCAACTACCCAGCTTTTGCTTCTGTAACCCTTCTCCCGCATATGCGGTGTTGCACCTGCGGTCCCCAATCCGCAGGTGTGGAAATACCAGAAGCAGCAAAAATCTGAAATCTCACAAAGTCTCAAACTCCTCCGTCAACCATCCGAAATCACCCCGAGGCCCCCGGGACCTCAACCAAAAGCACCAACATATCCCAACACCTTATTCAAACTTGTATCAATCTTCAAAATACCTCAAACAACATCAAATCAACCAAAACACATCGGATTCAAGCCTATGTTCCCAAAATCTTTCGAATTCCGCTTTTGATAAAAAACCCAACCAAAACACGTCCAAATGACTTGAAATTTTGCACACACATCCCAAATGACACAACAGAACTATTGCAACTCTCGTAATTCCATTCCGACCCCTATATCAAAATTTCGCCTACCAACCGGAAATCGACAAAATATCAACTTCGCCAATTCAAGCCTAAATCTACTCCAAACCTCCAAAACTCATTCCGTTCACGCTCCTAAGTCCCAAATCACCTCCCGAAGCTAACCGAACCATCAGAACTCACATCCGAGCCCTCTAACACATAAGTCAATATTCGGTTGACTTTTCCAACCTAACCTTCCTCAAAAGAGACTAAGTGTCTCAAACCTTACAAATTCCTTTCCGAACCCTAACCAATCAACTCGATCACATATAAAACCATTATACAAAGCAATAAGAAGCAGAAATAGGGCAAACAGAGTGGTAACTCATGAGACGACTGGCCGGGTCGTCTGTGTAAGCTGCTACTATACCAGATATGGATAATATTCTACTGAGAGTAATGTTTATCCATAACGGAGTACTGAAAGGATAAATTCATTATACCCGGTATGGATAATCTTCTACCGGAGGTAATGTTTATCCATAATGGAGTATCGAAAGGATAAGCTTATTATACCCTGTATGGATAATCTTCTACCGGAGGTAATGTTTATCCATAACCGGGTACCGAAGTGATAAGCTTCTTCAGGAGGCTTATTTCCAATAGAGTACTAAATAGATAAACATATTTACGACGGAGTCCCATATGAGTAAGCTTCTTCGGGAAGCTTATTTATAACGGAATATTAAATGAATATCTATAATATAATATATATTTAAAACAATAATGAAATTTCGACGAAATTATGACGGCACCTCTGCATCCATGTGCTAATCTACTTTAGTTTTTCTATCATTAATTAATTATTATACTATTTGCTATGGATTATCCCAACAGAGAATCTATTTTGCACGTGGAGAATCTTCGTCCACAATCATCATTTCATAACTAAAAAAAAGAGATGCGTGAGCTTTCATGACTTTTTACAATATTAAAATTAAGAAAGTGTCTTTTTTAAATCTCTTATAAGTAAAAGATAAATTTTATATGTATAAAAAAAATCTCTCATGTGTAACAAAAAAAAAATATGGGGCCATAAAACTAAAAAGCAACATTAGTGGTCCAGTGGTAGAATTGTATCTGCCGCGGTACAGAGAGGCGGTTTCAGAATTTAAATTCTATGGGTTCAACCTTCAAGATTCCTAATATTAAACCCGTTATATTTTTAAAGTTATGAGTTTATATCTACTGATAAAGTTGTTATCGTATGACCAGGAGGTCATGGTTTTGAGCCGTGGAAACAACCTCTTTTTGAAATGCAGGGTAAAATTGCGTACAATAGACCCTTGTGATTCGACGCTTTCCCCGATCCGGCGCATAGTAAGAGCTTAGTATATCGAGTCACAAAACTAAAATTAAATTTATAATATGCCACAAAACCATTTGACTCGTACTTTAGGTGGGCGCTATTGATTGTTGATTTAGCAAATTTATTATGAAAATGTGAAAAAAATTGTCCGAAACACATGTAAGGTCATATATTAACTCAGGTTTTCGGCCGGTAGCTTTCCCCTCCCCACTTCGTTGACAAAGGAGTGTGTCCCAGAAAGCCGGCTCGAAACTCTCACCTTAACAATAAGTATTAAAAAGTTGCTAAAAGATGGATATTTGACATGGGAGAATGCAATTTTTCTGCATAATAGTAATAGAAACAAAACAAAGCTTGTACTGATAATAGCAACAGAACTTTGAAAGTTCTCTTCATGGTATTTAAAACGTGTGTTAAAAACTTTTTTTTTTTAAATGAAAGGGCAGGCCATTGAGACAACTCGAAAGCAAAGTAGTACTATATTAAACATCCTGTGACCAAGGGACTGTTCATTTACCTAACTTTGAAATTTTGGTTTCCATTGTATAAAATAAAACCGATTCAATAGATATAATCAACTTCATTTAAAATGGAAATGCTTACTACTATGATATTTTATCCGTTACATGTTATATGGAACTCTTTCTTTTTTAATTTGTTCGAAAATATTTAATACCTTTGGATATATGAAATATTTTAACTTTAAATTTTATATCTTATTCAAATGATTTGCTTTTATAACTATAGAAATATCATCATGTATTTAAGACCATAAGTTCTAAGAAAACTGTTTGTATGTGCCAAATTTTTTTCTTTAAATATTCCATGCCAAAATAAACACCGTGAAATAAAATAAGACGAAATGAGTGTTGATGACTCCAAATTTCTATTGAAAAAAAAAAGTTAGGAAGTCTATCTATACAATATGTTAATTTGGAAATCAATCAAGCAGCTGATGTTTTGGCCAAGGAAGGATGTAAAATGGAAACTTTTATGAACATAATGTTGCTGTTGTATTATCTAAGTTTGTCTCTTAAACTTTCGTTAAAGACCTTAGAAAAATAATAATTCTAAGGAAGGTCAAGTATTATACTAAACATTAATAGTTATTACTCATAATATTATTCGTATATTAGGGAAATCTACGCAATATAGCTGTTTTATAAAATAACTAGTATTAGTACCCGCACGATGTGCGGATAATATTATGATCCTGCTAAATTCTATAAATTAAAAAGAACAAATTATATGAATAACTATCGTCATACACTTAAATATTATAACCTCATATATAGCAGGTGATAGAAACAAATAAAAATACAATATAATTCAAAAATAAATACTCCTTCCCTTTCAATTTACATAAAATATTTTTCTTATTAGTCTGTTCCAAAAGAATGACACATTTCTATATTTGGAAATAATTTAACTTTAAATTTTTTATTTTACCAATTTTACATATAATGAGAAGCTCTTACACCCATGCAAATATCATGGTCACACAAAACTATTAGGATCATAAGTTTCAAAAGTTTTCTTTTTCGTTCTTAAGTTTTGTGCCAAGTCAAACTATATCATCTATATTGAAACTAAGTGCAGTCATACTATATCGAGTACTAACAAATAAAAATACATTTAGTAATATCTTAATTTAAATTATAAAAATATATTATATTATTATCTCAACATAATAAATTCTCACATCAGCGTCAACTTCTACCAACCTAAAATTACACGGTGACAAATTAATATATACATATATGATAATTTATTAACAACCGATATATTCTAACTTTTGGGAGTTACCAACTTATAAAACTGTTGGATCGTAATTTGCTAGTTACCTCAATTTCAACCACACAATTAAAGTCACATTATTTTTAACAATTTAAATGATACCTTTGGGATATAGTTAAGATTAATGTATTATAATTAAATAAATATTAACCTACTTTAAATATTTTTCTTCCACGATGCACATGTACTAAAAAGGATGAGTTCTTATATGCAATTCTTAATTAAACGAATCTTATCTTATGATTTTATGATTCACTTTATTTTGGGTAAATAGCAATCCCAAATAGTGCAATTATATTCATCTATGTGTTTACCCTATCCAAATCTATTTCATTCTAGTTGACACACACACACACACACTATATATATATATATATATATATATATACCCTATCGGTTGCTCGATCAATTGGCTCATACAATTTGAGAGAACATAAATATCAACAACGCGCTAAAAAGTTATTGTCCATACCTGTGCCATTAGAGAAGAATCTATCCTCCCTTTTATGTATTTTAGCATAGCAACTGCTAGCACTAATAGAAAAAAAAAGTATGTATTGCTTCCAAACAATTGAGGTATAAATGTTTTTATAAAATATTGGATAATTAATTTTACCGTAAGGCGACACAATTGGCATTTGTTTAGCTAATGTTTGGGTCGATTCATAGTTAAACATTATCCCTAAAGTAGTTACGAAAGTTAAGTTTTGATCCAACAACTCGATAATTGTGATTATGGGTTCGAACCTAGATTTTTTAGTCTTATTTCTAGTAGCCAATATGTTTTTGTTTTTTCTGTTATTTTTGTTGTGAACTCAAATTTCAAAAAACTCTTTCTCATTATTTAGAACAACTCGCCTCACTCGTTAGCCTCCTGTTTGAATTGGAACATTTATGTGTTGATTAACTTTCCTAATTAATTAATCAATCAATTCAAATTTAACTTTTTTCCCATTCATATTCAAAAGAATCTTATTTACTACTATCTTTCTATTTAAATTTAAATAAATATCATGTCTTTCAATTTAAATTAAATACTTTAACAAGTACTGTCATAATTTGTCAAGTGGTTTTATATTAGCATGCCACTTGGCTTAACCATAATGCACATTTGCTATATTGCCATGAGAGTTTTTATTAGCTTATCGCGTTACTTAATGTCCTTACTCATTGCTCTACGTTTAGTATAATACTATGAATATAGTTTTGTATTACCCTACAATTTAATTTAACTTTGTTCTTTTGTTCCGTAGCTCCAATTGTTTTGTTTAAATTTATCAATAATATTATTTTTTTTCTATTTAATTATTTTATTAAACAAATTTAAAATGTAGACCCCTTCACATTACTTCTATTCTCCTCTATATACATTATTTTCTATCATATATATTTTAATTATTTTTCACATTTCGTGTTATATCTATAATATAAACATTAGCGTATTATTTTTCTAATTCTTTTGAAAATATGCCAAAGTTTAAACAAAGAAGTTCTTTTATTATTTTATATAAATCTACACTTTTAGTAATTATTATTTAGTATTATGTGCAATAAGCAATTAGTTTTTTTCCTTTTGTTTTCGTATAGAGTTTTGCCTTTAATTCTTTTTATAACTTAACTAAATGACAATTTTAATTACATCTTTATATTGTTAATTTGTTGCTTGGCATTATTTCATTGTAAATATTTTAAATTTTAGGTTTATAAATTATATTTTCAATTGCCTGATATTATCCACATAATATGTTTTTTCTCGTAATAATTAAAAAAAGTTTTCTTATATCAAATTTAAATGTCTAATCCTTCTATATATCTACAATTACATTATTTATTTACAAAAAAAATATTTATTTTTTTGTTCTTTGTGTATTGTTACTGTGTTACCCATTACTTAATATGGTTACAATATTACTTAACTTTTTATTAGCTTGTCACCTACTTTATATCCCTATTTGCTACTTCTATTATAGTATACTATAATGAATACAGTTTTCTTTCTCTTAAAATAATCTTTTTATTTATTTTTAATCTTTCACTATATAATATTTGAATTTATCAATAATATTTTGAGTATTAATTATTTATTTGCTTTATTTTATCATTTAAATTAATTCAAAGTATAAATTCTCTCACACTATCTTTATCCCCCTCTTTCTAAATTATTTTCCCTAGTAAGTATGATATTTTATTTAATTTTTTTATTTAGTGTTTTATTCAATAATAGACAAAAATAAAAGTGCATATGATCAAACTATATAGTATTTCACCAAAATATTACGGTATATTTATTATTAAACTTCTAGTAATTATTGAAGATTTTAACCTTTAAAAAAATTATTTTTATTGTATATTTGTTTAAAATTCAGAAAACTTAGTCTAAAACAGATACTTTGGATTATCCATTATGAAATAAATAAATTATTAAATATATATTTATTCTGAACTTTAGTTTAAAACCTTAAAATATATTCTTCAACTCATTAAAAATTATTGAATTTTTAAAATAAAAATTAAAATTACACATTAGGTTATGATAGGATATATTCTTCTCAGTCGATATTAGAAAAGGAATTCAAATACTATTGATATCAAAATTCTTTACTTTCCAAACAAAAAACTTCAGTTAGAAAATATTAGTATAGTGATTGAACTTTATTTTTAAAAAAAGAATTCTTATTTCAATTTAATTTGAATAAATGGAATTCCATATATAGTTCTTAAGTGATATTTCTTTATTTGACAATCTCCCACAAACTCTTTAAGATTGCCAAGTGGCTTCATAGTAGCTTGCCACTTGGCTTAACCACAATGCAAATTTTCTTGTTTTAATATATACATAGATTGTGTATTTGTTTAAAATTCTGAAAACTTAGTCTAAAACAGATACTTGGATTATCCATTATGAAATAAATAAATTATTAAATATATATCTTTATTCTGAACTTTAGTTCAAAACCTTAAAATATATTCTTCAACTCATTAAAAAGTATTGAATTTTTAAAATAAAATTAAAATTGCACATTAGATTACAGTAGGATATATTCTTCTCACTCGATATTAGAAAAGGAATTCAAATACTATTGATACCAAAATTATTTACTTTCCAAACAAAAAACTTCAGTTAGAAAAATATTAGTACAATGATTGAACTTTATTTTAAAAAAAAAAAATTCTTATTTCAATTTAATTTCAATCAATGGAATTCCATATATAGTTCTTAAGTGATATTTCCTTATTTGACAATCTCCCACAAACTCATTAAGATTGCCAAGCGGCTTCATAATAGCCTGCCACTTAGCTTTACCACAATGCAAACTTTCTTGCTTTAATATATATATATATATATATATATATATATATATATAGCCGAAAAATATATATTTTATATATTAATATAATATATATATATATAATATATATTTGTTTTACATAGTTCGTCAGCGGATATTCTTTTTATATATTTGGCTAGTTTTTAGTCGATCGGTCAAATTGTGTTAAGAACCCTTCATGTTATCCAAAAAGAAAAGAAATGGACCGCAATAATAAAGGTTGGTGAAGCTAGATAATATTTGCGTAATCTATAAAGATTTTGTTAGGTAAATAGCTACTATAAGTCCCATATTATTTCCATATTTCCAGAATTCCAGTTTTCTTTGATCTTAATTAAACTCAAAGACTCAATAACATCACGGTGTTGTGTCTAAGGAAGGCTTTAGCTAATTTCATGTTATTGGAAAGTCCAGAGCAGATATAATTACGTGATAACCCGATAGGTCGTTTATAGTTTTACCCATTATTTTTGTGTTTCGAGATCTCGAATAGCTCTGTTTAATTTTTCTCGATTTGTGTGTGCAGTCTATATCCTTTTCCCGGGAAGTTTTTAAGAAAATTGATGAAAACGTGAAATCGTGCCTTAAAACACATTTGAGTTGACTACTGTCAACGTTTTGTATAAACGGACCCATATCAGTATTTTGACGATCCCGCTGAGTCCGTATCGTGATTTGGAACTTGGGCATATGTCCGGATCGAATTCGAAAGTCCCTAACTTGATTAAACGTAATTTGTTGAAACCTAGCAATTTAAAGGTTTAAAGAATTCCTAAGTTTGACCGTAGGTTGACTTTGTTGCTATCGGGTTTGGATTTCAGTTCCGGAACTTGGTATAGGTTTATTTCAGTATTTATGACTTGTCTGCAAATTTTGGTGCAAAAAAGAGTTGATTTGACGTGATTCAGACGTCCAGTTATAAAATAGAAAGTTCTTAGGTTTCTTTGAAAATTTCATTCAATTTGGTGTCTGATTCGTAGTTCTAGGTATTATTTTGGTGTGTTTTGATCGAGCGAGCGAGTTCGTATGATATTATTACACTTGTGTGCATGTTTCGCTTGGAGCCTGAGGGGCTTGGGTGAGTTTCAGATAGGCTACGGACCATTTGAATTTGGAAAGAATTGCTGGTTTTGGCTACTGCTGGTATCTGGTGTCATTTGCTTCGCGATCGCGAAGCCTCTCTCGCGATCAACACCTGACGCCCAGACTTTAAAATGTTCCAAACACAGGATTTCACCCATTTTTCATCATCTTCTCATTAGAGCTCGGCCTAGAGGCGATTTTGAAGAGAAATTTCATCACCATTTCATAGGTTAATATACTTTAACTCGTTTATTCCATTTCATCAACCCCCATTGATTTCTAACCTTAATCTATATTCTTTCATGTTAGAAAATTAGGGATTTGGAAAAATTGGGGAGTTTCTATAAAATTGAGATTTAGATTTAGTGTCACGACCCAACCCCGGTTGCGATGACGCCCAACACACTGCTAGGCAAGCCTGACCAACTAACAATCTCAATCCCTTTTCTTGTAAAAAAAATCATTATCAACTAACGCAGTTAAATTGCTAAATTACCCTAATAAGAGTTTAAGACAACGAGTTAAATATGCGAAAATTAAGATGATAATACCACTACATAGCCCATACAGATCTGGTGTCACAAGTCCCGAGCCTCTAGTACAAGTTTAACAGCCTAATACATAATCAGTCTAGGAAATGCGGTCAAAACGAAAGGATAGAAGGGAGAGATCCGGGCTGCGGACGCCGTACAGCTACCTCGATGCTCTTGGATATGAACTGATCGACTGAAAATCCTCACTCAGCCTCTGGAACACCTGAATCTGCACGCAAGGTGCAGGGAGTAATGTGAGTACTCCGACCCAGTGAGTAATAAGCATAATAATGACTGAGAATAAGAAATCACGGAAAAACACAGAGTAATCTATAATGCGACAGTTTAAGCAAGTAATATGAAAGCAATAAACCAATGGAAACGATATGTGGTAATGCTACAACAAATAAGCAGTTAAGTGACAGACATATAAAGAAAATCAACGCATAGAACAACACCCTATAGTACCCGTTGCGGCGTGCAGCCCGATCCATATATTTCGTCGACGGCGCTCACTGGGGTTGTGCAGACTCCGGGAGGGGCCCCTTACGGCCCAAGCGCAATATCAAGCCATCTCATGGCGTCAAATCTAGGCCCTTGGCCTCATATCAATATCAGTATAATACTGCTGCGGCATGTAGCCCGATCCCATAGTATCCTCACATCTGGCCATTGGCCGTACTCAGTCCAAAAATCATATAAGCCCCTCGAGCATTAGTAAAACAGTAGTTCTCAGCCCAAAACATCAATTAATATATCATTTTAGTTTCAAAACTGATTAAAAGTGGCTGAGTTGTAGAACAGTGGAAAACGGTACGACTGAGTTCAAGTAGTAAATCAAAACAGTGAGGAAATAGTGATAAAACTCCCCGGAGGGTTCAAATAGTTAGCACAAAGCCCAAATATGACAATCAGTCCAAATAATGATGATAACAAATAAGTTTTAATCAAATACGCGGTAAAAGCAACACCCGGACCGGACCAAGTCACAATCCCCAATAGTAAACGACCCCACGCTCATCATCAAGCGCGTGTCTCACCTCAATATAGCACTACGATGTGCAAATCCGGGGTTTCAAACCCTCAGGACATCATTTACATTCATTACTCACCTCGAACCGGCAAAAACTCTAGCTCGCTACGCCTTTGCCTCTCAAATCGGTCTCCTCGCGCGTCGAATCTGACGAAAACCAGAACGAATACGTCACAATATACTAAGGTAACATAACCCAAGCGAAAACAATCGAAAAATATCAAAAATTCTGAAATTAGCAAAACCCGAGCCCCAGGACCACTTATCGAAACTCAGAAATTTTCACATCAACGGGTTCCTTATCCTTCCACAAGTTCATACATGTCAAGAGTTCTCAAATCCGACTTCAAATGGCCCTTCAAATCCCAATTTAAAATCTCAAAATCCTAAGCCCTAATTCTTCCATTTTTAGCTAAAGTTCCATGAATTTCTAGGTTAATTTCACAATAGAATCACGTTTTATGCTCATAAATCTTACCTCCAATCACTTCTCCTCGAATCCCTCTTCAATTTCCCTCACAGAGCTCTCAAAATACTCAACTATGGTGTAAAAATGACTCAAAATCGCGGATGAAATGTTTAATAAACTCACTGCCCAGACATAACCGCATCTACGGTCGAATAGCCGCTTCTGCGGTCATTTTTCCGCATCTGCGGAATTTCACTTACAGGGCCATCACCGCATCTACGGTCCTCTCGCCACTTCTGCGGCTCCGCAGGTGCGGTCCCCCTTCCGCATCTGCGGTTCCAGGCATTCCCCAGCCTTTCCGCTTCTGCGACCCAAATCACGCATCTGCGATACCGCACCTGCGGTCCCTAAATCGCAGGTGTGAAAATACCAGAAGCAGCAGAAAATCTGCTATCACCCAAGTTCCAAAACTTTCCCGTTAGCCTTTCGAAATTACCCCGAGCCCCCCGGGACCTCAACCAAAGGCACGAACATGACCCAATACCTTATTCAAACTTGTTCCAATTATCAAAACACTTCAAATAACATCAAATCCATCAATTCACATCGAATTCAAGCCTAAATTTTCTAAAAACTTCCAAAGTACGCTTTCGATAAAAAACCCAACCAAACCACGTCCGAATGACCTGAAATTTTGTATACATATCACAAATGACATAACGAAGCTACAACAACTCTCGGAATTCCATTCCGACCCTCGGATCAAAATCTCACCTATCAACCGGAAATCGCCAAAATACTAACTTCGCCAATTCAAGCCTAATTCTACACCGGACCTCCAAAACCACTTCCGATTATACTCCTAAGTCACAAATCACCTCCCGAAGCAAACCGAACCATCAGAACTCACATCCGATCCCTCTAACTCATAAGTTAACATATGGTTGACTTTTCCAACTTAAGCCTTCTTAAAAGAGACTAAGTGTCTCATTTCTTACCAAAACCACACCAAACGCGAACCAATCAACTCGACCACATAAAACATGGATAACGAAGCATAAAGAAGCAGAAATAGGAAAAACAGAGCGGTAATTCATGAGATGACTGGCCGGGTCATCACATCCTCCCCAACTTAAACAAATGTTCGTCCTCGAACGAGTCAAGAAACGTACCTGAAGCCTCAAACATGTGACGATATCTGCTCCACATCTCCCGCTCGGTCTCCCAGGTGGCCTCCTCCATGGGTTGACCTCTCCACTGCACTTTCACTGAAGCTATATCTTTTGACCTCAACTTTCAAACCTGGCGACCCAAAATAGCTACTGGTTCCACATCAAAGGTCAAATCATCATCCAACTGAACCGTGCTGAAGTCTAACACATGAGACAGATCTCCAATATACTTCCGGAGCATAGAAACATGAAATACCAGATGAACACTCGACAAGCTGGGTGGCAATGCAGGCTCATAAGCCACCTCCCAAATCTTCCAAAGCACCTTAAAAGGCCCAATGAATCGCGGCCTCAACTTTCCTTACTTCCCAAATCTCATAACACCCTTCATAGGTGAAACCTTCAGCAAGACCTTCTCACCAACCATGTAGGACACATCTCGGACCTTCCGGTCCGCATAACTCTTCTGTCGTGACTGCGCTGTACGAAGCCTCTTCTGAATCACCTTCACTTTCTCTAAGGCATCCTGAACCAAATCTGTCCCCAATAGCTTTGCCTCGTCGGGCTCGAACCAACCGACTAGAGTCTACACCGCCTTCCATATAAAGCCTCATATAGAGCCATCTGAATACTCGACTGGTAGCTGTTGTTATAAGCAAACTCTGCAAGCGGTAGAAACTTATCCCATGAACCTCCAAAATTGATAACACAAGCACGCAACATGTCCTCCAGTATCTGAATAGTACGCTCGGACTGCCCGTCTGTCTGAGGGTGAAAAGCTGTGCTCAACTCCACCTGAGTACCGAACTCTCGCTGAACAAACTTCAAAAACTGGGAAGTAAACTGAGTACCCCGATCTGAAATGATAGAAACTGGAACACCATGCAGCCGAACAATCTATCGGACCGCTCTGAAGAATAGGTAGTACACACAGGAATGAAGTGTGCGGACTTGGTCAGCCGATCCACAATCACTCAAATAACATTAAACTTCTTCAAAGTCCGAGGAAGTCCAGCCACAAAGTCCATAGTGACCCTTTCCCACTTCCACTCGGGAATAACCATCTGCTGAAGCAAGCCACCCGGTCTCTGATGCTCATATTCACTGCTGACAATTGAGACACCGAGCTACAAATCCCAAAATATCTTTCTTCATTCTTCTCCACCAATAGTGCTGCCTTAAGTCCTGATACATCTTCGCGGCACCCGAATGAATAGAATACCGCGAGCTATGGGCCTCCCCCAGAATCAACTCTCTAAGCCCATCCATATTGGGCACACTGATCCGGCCCTACATCCTCAACACACCATCATCACCGATGGTCACATCTCTGGCATCATCGTGCTGAACCCTGTCCTTAAGGACAAGCAAATGCAGATCATCATACTGGCGCTCTCTGATGCGATCATATAAGGAAGACCGAGAAACCACAAAAGCTAACACGCGACTAGGCTCCGAAATATCTAGTCTCACAAACCGATTGGCCAAGGCCTGAACATCAACTGCAAGGGGTCTCTCCCCAACTGGAATGTACGCCAAACTCCCCATACTCACTGCCTTTCGGCTCAAAGCATCGACCACTACATTGGCCTTTCCTGGATGATACAGAATAGTGATATCATAATCTTTAAGCAACTCCAACCACCTCCGCTGCTTAATAGTGATATCAAATTAAGATCCTTTTGCTTGAACAAATGCTGAAGACTACAATGATCGGTGAATACCTCACAAGATACTCTATACAAGTAATGCCTCCAAATCTTCAATGCATGAACTATGGAAGGCAACTCCAAATCATGAACAAGGTAGTTCTTCTCATGGGGATTCAACTAACGAGAAACATAAGCAATAACCCTACCCTCCTGCATCAATATACAATCAATCCCAACTCTCGAAGCATCACAATATACGGTATATGAACCTGAAGCTGATGGCAAAACCAATACTGGAGCTGTGGTCAAAGCTGTTTTGAGCTTCCAAAATCTATCCTCACACTCGTCCGACCATACAAATGGAGCACCCTTCTGAGTCAACTTGGTCAAGGGCGATGTAATAGATGAGAATCCTTGAATAAACCGGCGATAATAGCCTGCCAATCCAAGAAAGCTACGAATCTCTGTGGCTAAGGATGGTCTAAGCCAACTCTGAACCGCCTCTATCTTCTTTGGATCAACCTGAATACCCTCGCCGGACACCACGTGTCCTAAGAAAGCCACTGAACCGAGCCAAAACTCACACTTGGAGAACTCTGCATAAAGCTTCTCCTCCCTCAATCTCTGCAATACAACTTGCAAATGCTCTGCGTGCTCCTCCTAACTACGCGAGTACATCAGAATATCATCAATGAATACAACAACGAACAAATCCAGATAAGGTTGAAATACACTGTTCATCAAATGCATGAACGCTGCTGGGGCATTGGTCAACCCGAAAGACATGACAAGAAACTCATAGTGACCATATCTAGTCCTGAAAGCAGTGTTAAGAATATCTGAATCCCTGATCTTCAACTGGTGATAGCCCGAATAAAGATCAATCTTAGAGAACACCCTCGCTCCCTGAAGCTGGTCAAATAAATCATCAATGCGAGGCAAAGGATACTTGTTCTTAATTGTTACCTTGTTCAATTGCCTGTAATCAATGCACATTCTCATTGTGCCATCCTTCTTCACAAACAGAACCGGTGCACCCCAAGGTGACACACTAGGCCGAATGAACCCCTTATCTAGGAGTTCCTGAAGTTGCTCCTTCAATTCTTTCAACTCTACTGGTGCCATATGATACGGCGGAATAGAAACAGGCTGAGTGCCCGGCACCAGGTCAATACTAAAATCAATATCCCTGTCCGGTGGCATGTCCGGCAGGTCTGCAGGAAAAAACATCAGGAAAATCCCTCACAACTGGAACAAAACCAATGCTAGGAGTCTCAGATCCAACATCCCTCACAACAAACGCTAGATATGATAGACAACCCTTCCCAACCATACGCTGGGCCTTCAAGAAAGAGATCACTCTACTAGGAACATAATCAGTCACGACACGCCACTCGATCCACGGTACACCCGGCATAGCCAAAGTGACTGTCTTAGCATGGCAGTCTAGAATAGCATGACACGGAGATAACCAATCCATGCCCAAAATAACATCAAAGTTCACCATGCTCAATAGCAATAGATCAACTCGGGTCTCCAGAACCCCAATAGTCACAACACATGACCGGTACACACGGTCCACAACAGTTATCACCCACCTAGGTAGACACATGAACATGTAAAGCAAGAAACTCCCGGGGCGTACCCAAATAATGAGCAAAATATGTGGACACATAAGAATAGGTGGAACCAAGATCAAATAATATAGAGGCATCTCTATGGCAGACTGAAACAATACCTATAATGGCAACATCTAAAGCAATAACATCTGTCCTGCCTGGAATAGCATAGAAACGAGCATGGCCACCGCCTGATTGACCTACCCCTCTAGGGTGACCCCTGGCTGCCTGACCTCCACCCCTAGCTGGCTGGGTGAGTGGTGAAGTAACTGGAGCAGAAGTCGAGGGCTGACCCCTCTACTGAAATTGACCATCACAAAGTCGAGGGCACTGCCTCCTCATATGTCCAAACTCTCCACACTCATAACAACTACCCAGTGCTGGAGATGGGGACTGAAGGGAACCCCTCACACCGGAGTGACTAGCAGATACACTCAGCGCAAAAGAAACCTGAGCTAATGGGGCACGAGATGAACTCTGAGATGAGAGGGTGCTGAATGAAGGCTGGCCCTGCTGAGACCCATGATGACCACGACCTGAAGATGCCCCACGATACTCTGGACGGGCCGACTGAGCAGGCCTGAAAGGACGGCCTCTACCATGCTGGAACTGGCCCCTCGAAGGGGCACCACTGTAACTGCCCGATCCTCGAGGCCTCTTTGCCTCCCTCTCCTCTCGCTCCCGACGGCGAACCGTCTCAATCTCACGAGCGATATCAACCACCTCCTCGAACGTAGCACCCAATACTCTCTCTCTAGTCATTAGAATACGGAGATGGTAGTTAAGGCCATCCATAAATCTCCCGATCCTCTCACGATCTGATGGAATCATCCAGATGGCATGACGAGCCAACTTAGAAAACCTCATCTCATACTGGGTCACGGTCATATTCCCCTGCGTCAACCACTCAAACTGCCTACGTAGCTTTTCTCTACGGGACTGCGGTACATACTTCTCCAAGAAAAGAGCGGAGAACTGCTGCTAAGAAAGGGGTGCTGCATCGACAGGCTTACATCTCTCAAAATCCTCCCACCAAGTAAAGGAAGTCCCCGAGAACTGAAAGGTGGTAAATGCCACACCACTAGACTCAAGAATCCCTGCTGTATGGAGCATCCGCTGACACTTGTCAAGAAAACCCTGGGCATCCTCGCCCTCAGCCCCACTGAACGACGGAGGCTGGAGCCTACCAAACCTCTCAAGACGATGCTGCTCATCATCCGGCATGGTTGGTACTACGAACTCCTGAACTGGCGCAACCGGCTGAGCTGGAGGTGCCCCCGGCGTCTGTAGCCCCTGCATTACCTGCTCAGGTGTACGAACAGCAAGGGTCCGATTGCCTCCCCCGGCCTGTGAAGTAGCTGCCGCGGTAGTGGCTGAAACTGCCTAAGCCAGGCCAGTGCAAACTGATAAGATCTGTGCCAAGTCCTCCTAAAGACCTGGAATCACGATGGGTACAACTGGTGTCTGAACTGGTGCTGCTGGAGCATCCATAGCTGGAGCCTGATCCGGAGTTAGGGCAGCTGGTGGATCTGTAGGTGCTGCCCTCGCTGCTCTGCCTCTGCCACAACCACGACCGCGCCCACGACCTCTGGTGGTCTCAGCTGGTGGCACTGGTGGTTGTCCACCTCGTCCGGTAGTTCGCGTCTCACCATCTATGAGAGAATGGAATAACAGAAGTTTTAGTACCCGGACCAACAAGTTCGCACGATAAGAATTTCAAGAATATGAAGTTTTTCCTAAAGGTTCTGCAACCTCTTGAGGATAAATATAGACGTCTACGTACCGATCTGCGAGACTCTACTAAACCGGCTTTTGACTTGCGAGACCTATGTAACCTAGGCTCTGATACCAACTTGTCACGACCCCAACCCCGGTCGTAACGGCGCCCAACACACTGCTAGGCAAGCCTGACCAACTAACAACCTCAATCCATTTTCTTATAAAAAAAATCATTATCATCTAACACAGTTAAATTGCTAAATTACCCTAATAAGAGTTTAAGATAACGAGTTAAATATGCAAAAACTCAGATGATAATACCACTACATAGCCCATACAAATCTGGTGTCACAAGTCCTGAGCTTCTAGTACAAATTTAACAGCCTAATACATAATCAGTCTAGGAAATGCGGTTAAAACGAAAGGATAGAAGGGAGAGATCCGGGCTGTGGACGCCGTGCAGCTACCTCGATACTCCCGGATATGAACTGATCGACTGAAAATCCTCAATCAGCCTCTGGAACACCTAAATCTGCACGCAAGGTGTAGGGAGTAATGTGAGTACTCCGATCCAGTGAGTAATAAGCATAAATAATGACTGAGAATAAGAAATCATGGAAAAACACAAAGTAATCTATAATGCAGAAGTTTAAGCAAGTAATAGGAAATCAATAAACCAATGGAAACGATATGTGGTAATGCTGCACAAATAAGCAGTTAAGTGACAGACATATAAAGAAAATCAACACATAGAACGACACCCTATAGTACCCATTGCGACGTGTAGCCCGATCCATATAATTTATCGACCACGCTCACTGGGGGTGTGCAGACTCCGGGAGGGGCCCTTTACGACCCAAGCACAATATCAAGCCATCTCGTGGCATCAAATCTAGGCCTTCAGTCTCATATCAATATCAGTATAATACTGTTGCGGCACGCAACCCGATCCCATAGTACCCTCACATTTGGCCCTTGGCCGTACTCAGTCCAGAAATTATATAAGCCCATCGGGCATTAGCAAAACAATAGTTCTCAGCCCAAAACATCAATTAATATATTATTTTAGTTTCAAAACTGAGTAAAAGTGGCTGAGTTGTAGAACAGCGGAAAACGGTACGACTGAGTTCATGTAGTAAATCAAAACAATGAGGAAATAGTGATAAAACTCCCCGGAGAGTTCAAATAGTTGGCAGGAAGCCCAAATATAGCAATCAGTCCAAATAATGATGATAACAAATAAGCTTTAATCAAATACGCAGTAAAAGCATCACCTGAGACGGACCAATTCACAATACCCAATAGTAAACGACCCTACGCTCATCATCAAGCGCGTGTCTCACCTCAATATAGCACTACGATGTACAAATTCGGGGTTTCAAACCCTCAGGACATCATTTACATTCATTACTCACCTCGAACCGGCAAAAACTCTAGCTCGCTACGCCTTTGCCTCTCAAATCGGTCTCCTCGCGCGTCGAATCTAACGAAAACCAGAACGAATACGTCACAATATGCTAAGGTAACATAACCCAAGCGAAAACAATCGAAAAATATCAAAAATCCTGAAATTAGCAAAACCCGAGCCCCGGGACCACTTATCGAAACTCAGAAATTTTCACATCAACGGGTTCCTTATCCTTCCACAAGTCCATACATGTCAAGAGTTCTCAAATCCGACTTCAAATGGCCCTTCAAATCCCAATTTAAAATCTCAAAATCCTAAGCCCTAATTCTTCCATTTTTAGCTAAAGTTCCATGAATTTCTAGGTTAATTTCACAATAGAATCACGTTTTATGCTCATAAATCTTACCTCTAATCACTTCTCCTCGAATCCCTCTTCAATTTCCCTTAGAGAGCTCTCAAAATACTTAGCTATGGTGGAAAAATGACTCAAAATTGCAGATGAAATGTTTAATAAACTCACTGCCCAGACATAACCGCATCTGCGGTCTAATAGCCGCTTCTGCGGTAATTTTTCCGCATCTGCGGAATTTCACTTACAGGACCATCACCGCATCTGCGGTCCTCTCGCCACTTCTGCGGCTTCGCAGGTGCAGTCCCCTTTCCGCATCTGCGGTTCCAGGCATTCCCCAACCTTTCCGCTTTTGCGACCCAAATCACGCATCTGCGATACTGCACCTACGGTCCCCAAACTATATGTGCAAAAATACCAGAAGCAGCAGAAAATCTGCTATCACCCAAGTTTCAAAACTTTCCCGTTAGCCATCCGAAATCACCCTGAGGCCCCCAGGACCTCAACCAAAGGCACGAACATGACCCAATACCTTATTCAAACTTTTTCCTATCATCAAAGCACTTCAAACAACATCAAATCCATCAATTCGCATAGAATTCAAGCCTAAGTTTTCTAAAAACTTCCGAAGTACGCTTTCGATCAAAAACCCAACCAAACCATGTCCGAATGACCTGAAATTTTGCACACATTTCAAAAATGACATAACGAAGCTATATAAACTCTCAGAATTCCATTCCGACCCTCAGATCGAAATCTAGCCTATCAACCGGAAATCGCCAAAATATTAACTTCGCCAATTCAAGCCTAATTCTACACCGGACCTCCAAAACCACTTTCGATCACACTCCTAAGTCACAAATCTCCTACCGAAGCTAACCGAACCATCGGAACTCACATCCGAGCCCTCTAACTCATCAGTCAATATCCGGTTGACTTTTCCAACTTAAGCCTTCTTAAAAGAGACTAAGTATATCATTTCTTACCAAAACCACACCAAACGCAAACCAATCAACTCGACCATATAAAACACAAATAATGAAGCATAAAGAAGCAGAAATGAGGAAAATGGAGCGGTAATTCATGAGATGACTGGACGGGTCATCACATTTAGACCTTAAATTAAGGTCGGATTTCGAAACTAATTGCATAATCCGGCTCGGGGGTGAATGGATAATTGGGTTTTGGTCCCTATCTCGGGTTTTGAGCAAGCAAGTACGGGGTTGACTTTTGTTGACTTTTTGGAAAAAGTGTAAAGTTCTTAGCTTTATGTATTGTAATTGATTTTCCTCGCATTATTTGTTGATATTAAGTCGATTTTGGTTATATTTGATTGGTTTGGAGGCGAATATTAGAGGAAAGGTCATGGTTGAGCTTTGATTTGATTGCGGAGCGAGGTAAGTGTTAGGTCTAACCTTGATTTGAGGGAATTAGGAACTCTTGAACTAAATGTTATGTGATTTACATGTGTAGCGGCTTATATGCGAGGTGGCGAGTGTATATACACCATCAAAATAGTTATTTTCGTGATTTCCCATATTTCATTAATTATCTTATTCCATGTCTGATCACGCGCAATTCTAGTCCTAAAAAGGATAAGTGGTCACTACAAATATAATCCGATCTAAAATTTTGGAGTTGAATCCCACAGAGAACTAAGGTTTAGCAACAACTGTTTATTATCACTAAGAAGACAAGCTCGAACAATTTCTAAGTTATAAATATTAAAATTTTTATATCTAACTAATTTACTAACAAATTAAAGTATTCAATTAACAACTAGGGACACTAAGGGTTAGAAATAAGATTAAGGAGGCCTAGAGTTATGATTTTCTCGATTATTGAAATCATTCCCGCTACATCTCCTATAATTTCACCTAAGTATTCTCTATTGATCATGTGCACTCGACTTATCGTAATTCTCTCTCGAGCAACCACAATAATGTACTAGTTATATTTTCTCGAATTACGCTAGCTCAGACTTTGTCACCGCTCACTATGATCACGTCAAAGCTTCCTTATCTCTAATCTCACTTTTAAACCCGTCGTATTGATCTCTCATATACCTTAGGAGTGATGTTGTTAAACAACCACCTAAATATGTATTCTTTCTCAAGCAACATATAATAAATAGGCATAGTCAATCGACGACCATTCAATGAACTGAAATAAGCACGTAGTTGAACAAATAGATAAATTCAAAGGTTATTTTATATCAAAACATAACAAGAATTCATCCTCTAAGAGGTTACATCAAAACTCCAGATAACAAATTAGCTACTCATAATAGTCTGTAAAACTACAATACTAAAAGTCATAACCAACAATGAAAAATAGGAAGAAGAGGGGGAAAAACTCGTGGTTGAATCTTCCTCCTTGCTTCTCGCATATTCTTGCCTCCTTGGATGTTCTCTTACCCTAAAGTAGAGTTTCCATCCTCAAAAGAACATTTTATGATGTATTTATATCAATTAGGTTTGTTATGGGGCGTCATTGATCTCTCCTAATTCGAAAAGGACACGTTGAGTTGCATGCTAGAGTTGGTGTAATGCGCGACTTCTAGCATGCTCCTAGCTATTTTTATTCTTCTTTGTTCTTTCACGTGCCAGGTCCAGCTTCAACCTCCATACTTTACTATTTTTTGTTCATCTCCTAGGCTATTTCGTGCCTACCTTCATGCAATGCACCAATTGTGGCAAGCTCCCACGTCTTGCATCTCTACTCTTTTTTGCATCAAATCATCCAATTCTTGCCAACTTCTATCCAAATTCATTCCTACACATAATAAACATGTAATGAGCATATTATATGTTAATAAACATGTAATCTCTCACAACTCATATAAGAAACTATATGCACACACACTCAAAAGCATGTATTTTTCATCACTTATCACTACCCCACACTTAAACTCTTGCTCGTCCTCGAGTAACTTAATATTAAGCATGTCGGCAAGAAATACAATTCCAAAATACACTCAAGCATCATATCAATGGCAATGGTTTATATTAACGCTTAGAACGTGGCATAAGGACTCTTCAGACTCGTCTTATTCTTAGACCAATGCCAAGAATAGTTAACATATTTATGTGACTCTTCTAACATTCCAGCCTAAAAAATTGACTCCACTACATTCCATACTATAACTTGCTTCTTGTGCCAACTCAAAAACCAAGGACTTTGTCAATCCTTTAAAAATCATATGCCCTCACCAGCAAACCACAGAGAGAAATAGTCCATACACTCAAATATAAGTTCAAGTATAATCTAAGGACTCAAATATTGAAAGAATTCACTCGCTCTCACAATGAAACTTGTATGCCTCCCAAGTTCGTACCATAGGCTTCCCGTAGTGTAAGACTCGACTAATTTAAGCTTGCAAAATCTAGGATCAAGTAGGACTTTATAGGTTGTAATGTAGGCTAAGGGATGGGTAGGATATATATAGAAAAATAGTTACTAACCCTCCTAAGTATTTTAATATACCACACTTTACTATTAAGCACACCTTCTTGCAAAATCTAGGATCAAGTAGGACTTTATAGGTTGTAATGTAGGTTAAGGAACATGTAGGATATATATAGAAAAATAGTTACTAACCCTCCTTAGTACTTTAATACACCACACTTTATTATTAAGCACATCTTCTTGTCATGACCAATTCAATATCTTGCCGTGAACCATATATAATTAAGCCATTCTCCATTAAGCAGATCAAAATATATATACTCACTAGCCCAAACAAAGATAAGGGAGGTGTCATTCTTTTTCTTTGTGTGTTTTTTTTCTTTTACTCTCCTTAATTTTTTTTAATTTCCGGCTAGTAAGGCTTTTAAATACAAGTGCACCTTTTTGGCCTTTCTATGGTTCCACTGAAAAGCTACCCAATCTCTTTCTTTATTCTTTCAGCAACTTAAATGCTTTCAAAGGTAAAAGGTGAACAAAATATGATTTAGAACAAAATAGGGGTTGGATCGTAAAGAAAAAAATTTATAGGCTCAAAAGGGCTGACTACGGATAATGTTATCAATGGTAAGCAAATAGGCTCAAGGGTCAATCAAAGAAACGCCTATATCATTTGCTAAACTCACAAGACTTAATCATTTCGCTTCGACTCACACACGGGGCAAGTTCTAGACTAAGAAAGGATGACACAGAGTACAACCAAAATCTTACCTCACATGATACACATGACTTACTCAGGACGACTCAGACCCGACTCTGAAGTAAATGCAACTAGCACATTCATCATATAATCCAAACACTAAGAAGTAGCAACAGGAGTCAATAAACGAGCCCAAGCGTCAAAAGGAAGTCACATATATTCTCAAGGCATATAGTCATAATAATCAAGAAGAAGGTACTCAACACAAATGCTCCACTTCTAAGCCCCAATATAAAATATGTCAAAAAGCATAGTTACTCAAGTTCTTCCTATTCCATTATCATTTGAAAAAAAAGAAAAACAAATCTTTTTGTATTTTTCTTTAGACTTTAAGTCCTCAAAAAACTGGTCCATCGTAGGGAAAAGCCCAAAACCTTTTGAAATTCTACCAAAACAAAAAACTACTACCCGGTTCAAAGAGTCATCCCTTGAAAAAGAACTGTGGCTATAAGAAAATCAAGAGGGATTATTTCTACCTAATTTTTTTTTATTTTGATTTGTTTTTCAATAGACATAAAATAATACAACTAAAATAGCGTAGGAAATAACCCAAACAGTATCTTCACCCCCACACTTAAAATTGTGCATTGTCCCCAATGCACACCTATAAATACAAGAGGGTAAAAGAAACTCCCTGGTAGGCCAAAGGCCGAAGCATTAGCAGCTCATAGGGTACTCAGACTTCTTCCAAACTTGGTTCTTTGTGCGGGGCACCCCGCACTTAGTTCTAATTGTCTCACTTGCTTTTGCTTCCTATGCTCCTAGAAAATCAGAAACGACAATACAAAAATGATACAATAAAAAAATTAAAAAACTACAAATAAAAGAAGCAGTAAAGATGAGTTGCCTCACAACAAGCACCTGATTTAACGTCGTGACACAACGTGAATCACTTTCTGCCTCCACCTCGAGCTTATAAATTGAACCCCCAATTTTGCTTCAAGTTTTCTACTATTCTCCGGGGGTGGTGGAACAAGTCTAACTGGCCCAAGAAAATAATATAGTATTCTGCACTTCTTGGCCTTTAGATGGGGTGTGTACTCCTGACTTTCCGGCAAGAAAAATTCCAGAATGTAGGCACCTTGTTCATTATTCCTTGACCCCTCAATTGGTTAAGATGACTCTATTTTCATATCATCATCCAAACACAATGTGGGAAAATGTTTGGAGTGAGGACCAATGCGATCAAATAAATGAACTTCAAGGCTGTCAACATCCTCAACACCATTGACACTAGAGTCAACTACATATGTATCTTCAATGTCCTTGGTGGACTCTAGTATCACCTCTACAACATCGGCATCCTCAAATTCTAGTTGGATAGATTGTTGGAGTTCTACTCTGACCTCTTCCATTTGCACCTCAATTTTAGCATCTAATTCATGCTTTTTTGGCTACTATCCATAATATTAGCTTGTTGAGCACTAAATGCTTCAACTAGTTGACTCACTTGAGCCTCCAAGTTGTGAATAATAACTTCTTACCTTTGTATGTGCAGTTGTTTCTCATTATTTTGTTCCACAAGGCGCCTTAGCATATCCTTGATCTCTTTCAGGTCATCATCTCTAGGTTCTTTGTTCCTATTAACTTCACAAGAAATAGTAGAACCATCATAGTAAGGGGTTGGGGGGAGGATAAGAAATATAAGCACAACCATAAAAGTGACCATCTTGACCACCACACATATCACACACATTCCATACATAAGATTGAGTTGGTTTCACATAGGGTGTCATAAATCATTACCTATTTTTGACCCGAACCATATCCGACCCAGTCCTCCCATTTTCCACTCCTAGTTTGCACATAACTCGCTCTCGGAAAGTTTTTGATAATTCTGTCAGGGGTGGTTTCCTTCACAATATGTATAAGGATCAAAAGTAGAATTACCAACACCTAAACTCTCATAATTCCAAGATGTCATGTTTCATAAATAAAATAAATAAATAAATAAAATAAAAGTTTAAACTTGAAACTATCAATATTTACAGCTACAACTACACCGTTAGTTCCCCAACAACGACGCTAAAATTTCCTAAAAAGGATAAACGGTCACTGCAAATATAATCCGGTCTAAAAGTCCGGAGTCAAATCTCATAGAGAACTAAGGTTTAGCTACAACTGTTTATTTTGACTAAGAAGACAAGCTCGAACAATTCCTAAGTTATAAATATTAAAATTCTTATATCTAACTAATTAACTAACAAACTAAAGTATTAAATTAACAACTAGGGACACTAAAGGTTAGAGACAAGATTAAGGAGTCTTAGAGTTATGATTTTTCCAATTATTAGAATCCTTCCTGCTACATCTCCTATAATTTTGCCAAAGTATTCTCTACTGATCATGGGCACTCGACTAATCGTAATTCTCTCTCGAGCAACTACAATAATGTACTAGTCATATTCTCTCGAATTGCGCTAACTCACACTTTTTCACTGCTCATCAAAGCTTTGTTATCTCTAATAGCCGCCATATTAATCTCTCATATACCTTAGGAGTATTGTTGTTCAACAACTACCTAAATATGTATCCTTTTCAAGCAATACATAATAAATAGGCACAGTCATCGATGGTCATTCAATCAAGTGAAATAAGCACGTAGTTGAACAAGCAGATCAATTCGAAAGTTATTTTATATTAAAACATAACAAGAATTCATCCTCCAAGAGGTTCCATCAAAACTCTAGATAACAAATTAGCTACTCATAATAGTTTGTAAAACTATAATACTAAAAGTCATAACCAACAATGAAAAATAGGAAAAAGATGGGGAAAACTCATGGTTGAATCTCCTCCTTGCTTCCCACGTATTCTTGGCTTCTTGGATATTTTCTTACCCTAAAGTAGTGTCTCCCTACTCAATAGGACATTTTATGATGTATTTATATCATTAGGGTTGATGTAAGGCATCCTTGATCTCTCCTAATTCCAAAAGGACACGCTGAGTTCCATGCTAGAATTAGTGCTGCACGCGACTTCTAGCACGTTCCTAGCTATTTTTCTTCTTATTTGTTCTTTCGTGTGCCAGGTCAAGTGCCAACCTCCATACTTCGCTATTTTTTGTTCATCTCCTAGGCCATTTCACACTCACCTTCATACAATGCACCAATTGTGGCACGCTCTCATGTCTTGCATCTCTGCTCTTTTTTGCATCAAACCATCTAATTCTTGCCAACTTCCATCCAAATTCATTCCTACACAGAATAAACATGTAATGAGCATATTATATGTTTATAAACATGTAATCTCCCGCAACTCAAATAAGATATTATATGCAAACACACTCAAAAACACACATTTTTCATCATTTATCAATGTCTTAACTCTGACATGTCTTAATTGCTTTCTATTCCATAGCTTGGTACTTGTCATTTATTTACTCTTGTATTGAAATGCTCGTTCCTTTTGTGATTTCATGATTAATTGCTACTTGCCTTACTTGTACACATTAATTGTCATATATTTGGCTTGTTTTGTTGCTTTGTATTTACTGTAGCATTTCTTGATTTTCTACGAGGTTCCTTCATGGCTTTGTTTTCATATTCTTCAATCGTAGAGATTCTTGTAAAATAAGGGAGGTTGATGATATTGATTATGATTATAAGGTGATATCAGGTTGCGCGCCGCAAAGAATTTTATATGCTATTTTTGATATTAATATGGTAAAATAAGGGAGGATTGTGTTTGTACGGTGGGATCGGGTTGCGCGCCGCAACAGATTGTGTGTTTTGTATTCATTGTTGCATTAAGTTAGCTTTCAGTGTTTTCATACGATATTCTGAGGACTTATGTTTCTGTTTTTTTTTGATTTCGAGGATTGAGTTTATTTTCATAAGTTAACTGCTTTACTTTTCCAGTGTTCCTTTCATGTTATTATTATTATACTCCATACAGGTTATTGTAAGTGACCCGCCTTAGCCTTGCCACTACTTCGTCAAGGTTAGATTCAATACTTACAGAGTACATAGGGTTGGTTGTACTCATACTACACTCTGCACTTCTTGTGCAGATTTTGGAGTTTGTCCTGTGGCGGTCAGTAATTGCTCGGGTTGATTGCCTGACAGAGATTTGAGGTACAACTACATGGTGTTCGTAGCTCTGAAGTCCCCTTCTACCTTATTCTAGTTGTTTACTATATTTCAGACAGTTATGCTTTCATTTAGACCATTATTTGTATTATTCTAGTCGCTCGTGTACTTGTGACGCCAGTTCTGGGATTGTATCTAGATATTGCTGTTGTTATGGTTTTTCTCACTCTATTTCAGCTTATTTATATTCTTGGTTACTATTTAATTTGAATTGTTAAAATGGCTAAAACTATTCTAACGTTGGCTTGCCTAGCAAGTGAAATATGTAACGACTCGACTGGTCGTTTTAAGCTCTAGCTCATCGTTCAGTAGTTTGAGGCCATGAGCAGCTTCACTTTAGGTATTGTGACTTGTACGCATGATCGGAATTGAATTTTGGGAAGTTCAGAGTTGATTTGGAAAGAAAATCCTCATTTCGGAAGCTCTAAGTTGAAAGAATTGACTAAGATTGGATTTTTGAGTAAACGACCTCAGAATCGGGATTCGAAGGTTACATCAAGTTCGTATGATGATTTAGGACTTGGGCATATGTTCGGATCGGGATTTGGAAGACCTGGGAACGTTTCGACACCTATTGTGGAAGTTAGCATTTTTGGAAGAATTTCATAAGTTTGGGTTGAAGTGAATTTCAGTGTTATCAATGTCTGTTTAGGATTCCAAGTCTGGGAATAGCTCTGTATGGTGATTTTGGTGTTGAGAGCGCGATCGGAAGTGAATTCGGAGGTCCGCGGGTCATTTTGGAGTCATTTGGCTAAAGATAGAAATTTGAAGGCTTTTGAGGAGTTTGACCGGAAGTGAACTTTTTGATATCAGGGTCGGAATGCAATTCCAGAAGTTGGAGTAGGTCTGTAATGTCAAATATGATTTGTGTGCAAAATTTGAGGTCAATCAGATGTGATTTGATAGGTTTCGGCATCGAATGTAGAAGTTTGAAATTCTAAAGTTCATTAAGCTTGGATTGGAGGTCGATTCATGATCTTAGCATTGTTTGATATGATTTGAGGCCTCGAGAAACTCCGTACTGTGTTTTGGGACTGGTTGGTGTGATTGGACGGGGTCCCGGGGGCCTCGAGTGTGTTTAAGGGTGGTTTCAGATCGAATTTGGATAAAAAGCTGATGCTGATTGCTGGTATCTGGTTTCCTTCTTCGCGAGCGCGAAGGGAGTCCCGCGTTCGCGATGAGGAAAGTGGGAGGCTGCTGGTTTTGGCCTTCACAAACGCGAAGTGGATATCGCGAACGCCTAGAAGGAAAGAGGAGAGTTGGGCCTGAGGTCGTTGGCTTAAGCGAACGCGAGGCCTGGAATGTGAATGCATTGGGTCTGGGCACCTGGCCTTAGTGAACAGAGCATCGGGTCGTGAACGCGATGAAGAAATTTTGGGGCTGAAGCAGGTTGTGCTTCGCGAACGCGAGGGCATTTCCGCGTTCGCGAATAAGGGCAGTGCTGGGCAGTGAGTTATTTTAATACGGGATTTGGCCCATTTCTTTCATTTTCTCTTGCTTGGGCGATTCTTGGAGAATTTCAAGAGGGGGTTTTCATCATTCAAGGGCAAGATATGTTATCCCCACCTATTAGGAGTTAAATACATTGATATGTATGGATTTTAACATGAAAATTAATGAAAATTTGGGGTTTTGAAGAAGACCTAGAAATTTGATATTCTTGAATTTTCACCACGATTTTGGGCATGAAATTGATAGTAAATCATATATTTGAGTTTGTGAGGTTATGGGTAAACATTATCTTCGATTCGGAATCCGGGCACGTGGGTCCGAGGGCATTTTTGTCAACTTTTCGATTGGGGTTAGGAATTATTAGAAATTGGATCATTAGGAGTAATTGAACGTATATTAATGGACTTGCATAATTATTGGCTAGTTTTGGAGCATTTTGCATCAATTCGAGTCTTCGGAAGGGCATGACATGCCGGTTATGGAGTTGCGGAGTGAGGTGAGTCTCCTTTCTAACCTTGTAAGAGGGAATTGTCTCCATAGGTGAATTAATTGGATTTGTGCTTCTATTTGTGGGGGCTACGTATGCACGAGGTGACGAGAGTCCGTGCGTAGCTACTATTATGTTTAAGTCCTGGTAGTCTAGGACCCAAAAGGATGCTATACTTGGAATAATTGTGATCTTATTGATAGTGAGAGTTTCTTAAATCACATCGAATTAGTAAATGAATTTCTAAAAAGATTAAACCTCATTTTCTTGAATTGTTAAAAAGGAATTGGCTTTTCTTTGGATAATTGTTCCTTGATGATTTCTTGATTGACTGTCTATGTGTGTTTAATTTTGGAACGGGCCGAACGCCTCGGCAGATTAAATAGATGCATCTATGGTTCGTACCATTCGATCCTCTGGCAGTGCACAGTTTAAATACTTGTTGGATCGGGCCGTATGACCTCGGCGTGTTTTGCGCATGCTTGCTTGAGATTTATTAACTGATATTGCCTCCCTGGTCTGAGATAAATTGATAAATAATAGATTATGAATTTGGAGACTTTTTAATATAAAAAGGAATGTTTACTTGTTTCGTGACTTACTTGAATTTACTGCCATTTTTAATAAATCCATGATTATTCACATTATTAATATATTATTATTGGACCACTAGTAAGTGTCGAAGTCGACCTCTCGTCTCTACTTCTTCGAGATTAGACGGGATACTCACTGGGTACACATTGTTTTGGTACTCATACTGCACTTAATGTGCGTTTTGTTGCACAGGTCCGTGTGTGTCTAGTGGCCTAGTTTGGCGAAGCGGCATGGTTTATACAGAGACTTAGGTGAGCTGCATTTATCGAGATGACCCGTAGCCAGCAGAGTCTCCTTCAGAGTATTGTACTGTATTTTCATTTCTGTCCAATTTGTATTCCGGACAGTTACTGTATTTTATTTCATTTCCTAGAAATTTGCTCATGCACTTGTGACACCGGGTTCTGGGATGATTATGTGGTATCTTGTATTAACTTCTTAACATTTATATTTAATTTGAAATGATTACTTTTTTACTAGTAAAATTGAAGGAAAATCATAGTTTTCAAAATTATGAAAACGAGCATTTAATTAAGTATTTTGTTTGGCTTGCCTGACGGCAGTATTCGGTGCCATCACGACCCTTAGTGAATTTTCGGTCGTGACAAAATGTGGGGCGCCATCACGATCCCGAGGGTGGGAATTCCAGATCGTAACAAATTATTTCGGTTAAAAAGGCAAGTTCATTTATATCATAAGTAGTTTTGCTATATCTATACTAAATTAGAAATACGAAGGCCCTTAGCGAAATGTTGTTCGCCTTTTTTATGCTTTTAATATTGTCTTCACATTGGAAAAAATTGCAATTTAGTTTTTATTTTCCTAATTTTAGGACTTTGAAATAACTAAAATTTTCGTTATTAAATCTTTACTTATTCTGAATTAAAATTATTGTCTTAATTATATCTGAACTACTAACCTTTTTTGTCTGAAATCCATATTATATAAGACTTTTTCGTCTCCTTATAGTTTCTCACGGCAATTTCCATATAAAATATGTTTCGACATTCATTCTTCTTACAAGGAACTTATTCTTATAAGGAGAAACTTCTATAGATTGTAAATATTAAAAGTAATAGGCATGTACTTAACAAAATATTTTTTTAATTATTGAATGTAATTTCGAAATATTATTCAAAAATTAGTTAAGAGAAAAACTATTTTTCGAGTATGTATAAAATAAAAATTATCAATGTTTTCTATGTGATTTCAACAGCACAAACAAAGCCCCAAATGCAAAAATAAAAAAACGAAAACTTTGAATTAACTAATTAGAAAAAGAATCTAATTCTATTCTTTTCCAAATCTTCACGTAAGTAATATTATTTTTTAAGTTGGTAAAACTCCTAAGTTGTCACGACCCAATATCCATTAAAGGTCGTGATGACGCCTAATACCACTGTCATGCAATCCAACAACAAATGTTTAACTTAATTACTCATTTTAGTATTTTTGAAATCGTAATTTCCTTCAATTAAATAGTGAGATAAAATTTTACAGAGTAAATAATAATATCTTCACAACTATAATACTGAACAACCCATAATCATCCCCAAAACCTGGTGTCACAGGTGCATGAAAATTTACTAGGAAGTAAAATAAAATGCATCATCTGTACGGAATACACTTTGGACAGGAGAATATAAATAACTCTGAAAGAGACTCTGCTGGCTGCGGATCGTAACATGTAATGCAACTCACGGTAAGTCCCCGTATCATCCGCGCCTCCGCGCCCAAAGGACCACCAGACATAAAAGTTCCTGCACAAAAATGTGCAGCAAGTGTAGTATGAGTATGTAAATCAATATGTTCCCAGTAAGTATCTAGCCTAACCCCGGAGGAGTAATGACGAGGAGTCGACATGGACACTTACTAGTGGTCCAACAATATCAGGTACAGTAAAGAGGTGAACAAATATGAGGCAGAGTAAATAAATGAAATAAACAAGTAGAAATACGTGGTACAATTCTCCTCTTTACAATATGCTCAAGCTCTCAATTACTGGAGCATATATATATATATATATATATAGAGAGAGAGAGAGAGAGAGAGAGAGAGAGTAGACCTCACCAAAATGGGTCGTGATACTTCAAATTAGGAAAAACTCGCAGATACATTGGCTTCTTGCCAAATATTACGCACAATTTCGTGAGGATATTTTATAGAAATGCTGAGGTGTACGGCCCGATCCCATCAGAATCTATGCACAACCGAGGGTCGAACGACTCGAACAATAGATGCATATATTAAACTGTCGAGTAGAACGACCCACTCCCATGTGAGTGTGGTATGTAAATCCTGTCGAGGCGAACGACCCGATCCCATTGAATAAGAAGCTTTAACGGGTCCTTGACCCCACTCGCGAATAAACGTGTGAGTTATAATTTCTTTAACAAAAAACCTTTCAATGAAAGAGGAGTACAATTGTTTCGTGACTAATCATGAAACTCGTGAAGTCTCTACAATAGCGAGTCCATCACTCTACGCATGTCTAGTCTCAAGTCGTAATGCAAAAATAAAGGAATTAAACGAGCAAGGATAACCCCTATAATACAAGTATAGCATAGTGTGAATTTAAGTCTACCCGGACAATATTATGAAACTAGTTACGTACGGACTCTCGTCACCTCGTGCATATATAGCCCCCGCAACAAGTAGAAAATAACAATTACAACATCTAGGGGTAAGTTTCCCCCTCACAGGGTAAGACAGGAGACTTACCTCGCTCCGAAGTTCCATAACCGGCTCCAAAACCCCTCTAACACCTCAAACCGATGTCTGTCTCTCTAAAATTAGTCAAACAATGTGCAAATCAATAAAAATATACTCTTTTAATGACCCAACCAGTCGTTTTGACCTCTAACACGTCGTTCAGCAATTTGGGGCCATGAGCAGCTTCACTTCAGGTATTATGACATGTACGCATGGTCGGGATTGAATTCCGGGGAATTCGGAGTTGATTTGGAAAGGGAATTCTCATTTTGGAAGCCTTAAGTCGAAAGAATTGACTAAGATTGGATTTTAAAATAAACGACCTTGAAATCGGGATTTGAAGGTTCCAGTAGGTTCGTATGATGATTTCGGACTTGGGCATATGCCCGGATCGAGTTTTGGATGACCCGGGGGCATTTTGGCGCCTATTGTGGGAGTTAGCATTTTGGAAGAAATTTCATAAGTTTGGGTTGAAGTGCATTTCAGTGTTATCAATGTCCGTTTGAGATTCCGAGTCTGGGAGTAGCTTCGTATGGTGATTCTGGAGTTGGGAGCACAATCGGAAGTGAATTCGGAGGTCCGTAGGTTATTTTGAAGTCATTTCGCTAAAGATAGAAATTTGAAGGTGTTTGAGAAGTTTGTCCGAGAGTTTAACTTTTTGATATCGAGGTCGGATTCCAATTCCAATAGTTGGAGCAGGTCCGTAATGTCGAACATGACTTGTGTGCAAAAGTTTAGGTCAATCGGACGTGATTTGACGGGTTTCGGCATCGAATGTAGAAGTTTGAAATTTCAAAGTTCATAAAGTTTGGATTGGAGTATGATTCATGATTTCGACGTTGTTTGATTTGATTTGAGGCCTCAAGCGAGTTTGTATCATGTTTTGGGACATGTTGGTATAATTGGTTAAGGTTCCGAGGGCCTCGGGTGGATTTCGGACCAAAGAGTTGCTGAAATTTTCTGCAGAAAGCTGTTTTGACAGCAACTAGTGCAATCATGGAGCTGGATTTGGAAGCTTTTATCTCGAAATTTATAAGGAATCTCAAAATTTGCAAAACGTAAAAGTTGTTGCCCTTGCATTCTAGTTTCCAGAAAGATAAACCATTCATGATTTGGACATTTTATTAGAAAGTTATGATCGATTGAGGATGGCTGGTGGAGCAGTTTCGATAGAATTTTCTGATGCATAGATCTGATTTTAGAAGCTCATATCTCGGAATATGCTCTACTTTTTCCCCTAGCGCATACTAAAGCAGAATAGACTGATCGGACGACATGCGCATAAGAGAAATAGAATGGATTTCACATCGATAGAAAGAAAGTCCTTGTCTTTCTCTGTCTCGGTAGTAGCATCAGAATCATTGCCCGGTATGGCTTGATAATGGTATAAGGATTTCTGTGTGCAACCTATGAAATGAAAGATCTTCGAGTCTAGCTTCTAAATCTTTAAATTGTTTGTCATTTGGATATTTCCACAAGGAGTTATGGGAATTTTAACAGAAGGTGTACAACAGGGGAAAATTGTAATAGGATGTACAACCTGCACATCGCAAGGTACAACTCGATTAAGCCTGGGCAGTTGTTTTAAAAACGAGTTTTGGCCCATTTCTTTCATTTGGCTTGGGCGATTTTGGAGTTTTTGAGAGAATTTGAAGAGGGATTCAAGAGATAACACCTGGAGGTAAGATTTTTGAACTCAATACTCGATTCTTGTGTAAATTCTACCTAATTAATCATGTAAATTAAGCCTAAAATTGAGGAATTAGGGCTTGAATTTGGAGTGTGTAAATTGGGGATTTGAAGGGGCAATTGAGGTCCGATTTTGAGGTTCTTGGTATGTATAGACTCATGAGAGGATAAGGAACCTATTGATGTAAAATTTATCGGAATCCGAGACATGGCCCGGGGGCCGGGTTTGAGTAATTTCGGGATTTTTGATATAAATTGGATATTTTCGAGTGAGCTTTGTTCCCTTAGCATATTTTAATGGTTGTGTACTGATTATGGCTAGATTTGGAGCATCCGGAGGTCGATTCGTGAGGGAAAAGGCATCCCGGGCTATAGTTTGGACCGGATCGAGGTAAGTAATGATTGTAAATGTTGTCCTGAGGGTATGAAACCCCGAATTGCACATCGTTGTGCTATATTGAGGTGACGCACATGTTAGATGACGAGCGTGGGGTCGTGCACTATTGGAGATTGAGACTTAGTCCATCCCAAATGACTGTTTTACTGCGTATTTGATTGAAAACTATTTGCTATCATCGTGTTTTGGGCTGAATGCCATATTTGGGCCTCGTGCCAACTATTTGAACCATTTGGGAATTTTTATTGATATTTCCTCACTGTTTTGACTTGAAACTTGTACCCAGTCATGCTATATTCTACTATTTTCAAAACTCAACCATGTTTACTCTGCTTTAACACTTGAAATAATATTTATATAATATTTTGGGCTGAGCATCATGTTTTACTGTTACCCAAGTGGATTATGTGATTTTTGACTGGGTAAGGCCGAAGGCCTGTGTTGTGAGGATACTTTTGGGTCGGGCTGCACGCCGCAACGGTGATACACTAATTTTGATTATGAGGCCGAGGGCCTGAGATATGTACACCACGAGGTGGCTTGTTGATATGAGGCTGAGAGCCTAGAGATGATGCCACGAGATGGCTTGATATTGCGTTTAGGCCGTAAGGGGCTCTCCAGGAGTCTGCACACCCCTAGTGAGTGCGGGCACCCATTGTGATGTGAGATATAGCCCGAGGGGCTGGTGTTGTTCCAGGTTGTTGCCCGAGGGGCGAATTTGTTGACACTGTGCCCGAGGGGCGAACCTTTATATGTTTATCTTTCTTATTTGTCTGTCATTTACCTGTTTAATTGTGTATTTGTTGCCAGAGGGGCGGTTTTTCTGTACTTATATGTTCTAGTTACTTTGCATTCAATTGCTTAACTGTTAAAAAGTCATTTTTAAAGAAGTTTAAACTGAGCTAAGATGCTTTAAGAGATTTCATAGCTTCATTGCTTTCTTACTGATTTTGTACTGCTTCCATACAACATGTTGATGCACTTTTCGTGATTTCTTATCGCTCAGTCTTTATTTATGATTATTACTCACTGAGTTAGAGTACTCACTTTACTCCCTACACCTTGTGTGCAGATTCAGGTATTTCTGCACCCGGTATCGGGTATTGGTTGAGCAGAGGCAGAGTCATTGGAGTTTAGCAAGGTAGTTGCCCGACGTCCGCAGCACTGCTTTACTCCCTCTTGATATCATTAGACTGTATTTAGTATTTCCAGAATTTCCATTGTGTTTTAGACCTTAGTAGATGCTTGTTCCTTGTGACACCCCGATGTCGGCCTGTATCTATTTCTGCATTGTTCATTTAAATTTACATTATGCAATATCTGATTAATTAGAAAGGCTTAGATTGATCTATTAAAATTATTGAAATGGATTTGGGGATTGTGTCGGCTGGCCTTGTCTTTACGAGAGGCGCCATTACGACCGGGTCTTGTTTGGGGTCATGACAACTCTAATACTCATAACAAATCAATTTAGATAATTTCCCAACTCCGCTTAAAAAGTCGATAAAGCAACCATTGGGACCACGTGCCCGGATTCCAAATATTTTCGAAGATAAACATTACCCATAACATTACTAACTTAAATATATAATTTATTCCCAATTCCATGCTCAAATCGTGGTCAAAAGCCAAAAATATCAATTTCTAGATTTTTCTTCAAAATCCCAAATTTCTACTAATATTTCCATGAATTTCTAAGTTAAAATCAATATATATTCCATATATTTAACTCATAATACACGGGAAATCACTTACCTCTTGATGTTGATGTAACGCCTCTCGAAATGCTCTCGAAAATCGCCTAAGTCCAAGTGCGAAATGAGGGAAATGAGCTAAGTCCCGAAATAAAAGCCTTTGCTCCAGTCGCAGATGTTGCATTTGCGATATCTTGTTTGAAAATGCGATGGTCATAATTGCGACAAAACCATTGTAAATGCGAAGCAAAGCCACCCCTACCAAGGTCGCATTTGCGACCAAAATCTTTGCAAATGCGAAAAGGGCAGATTCGCAAAAGCGATGAAAATGTTCGCAAATACGAACCCCTCAAAAATTTCCCCACCATCGCAAATGCGAACTTCTTCCTTGCAAATGTGAGTTCGCAAATGCGAGCAAAACCTCGCATTTGCAAGACCTGCCGCCCAGACCAGAAACCACGAGCACCAACAACAACCTGTAATCCAAAATTGATCTGAAACCACTCTAAAACACATCCGAGGATCTTGGGACCCCATCCAATCACATCAACCCGTCCCAAAACATAACACGGACCTGCTCGAGGCCTCAAATCACATCAAACAATATCGAAATCACGTATCGCACCCCAATTCAAGATTAATAAACTTTAGAACATCAAATTTTGGGATCATGTTCGATTGATCTCAAATTTTGCAGACAAGTCACATTCGACATTACGGACCTACTCCAACTTCCGGAATCAGAATACGACCTCGATATCAAAAAGTATACTCCCGGTCAAACTTGCCAAAAACCTTCAAGTTTTCAACTTTCGCCAAATTATCCCGAAATAACTGACGGACCTCCAAATCCACATTCGGACGCACTCCTAAGACCATAATCACCATACAAAGCTATTCCTAGGCTCGGAATCCCAAACAGACATCGATAACATTGAAATGCACTTCAACCCAAATTTATGAAATCTTTCCAAATTGCAAACTTTCCACAATAGGCGCCGAAATGCTTTGGGTCATCAAAAACCCGATCCGAACATACGCCCAAGTCCAAATATCATTATATGAACCTGTTGGAACCTTCAAGTCCCGATTTCGAAGTCGTTTACTCAAAAATCACACCTTAGTAAATTCTTCCAACTTAAAGCTTCCGAAATGAGAATGTTTTTCCTAAATCAACTCTGAACTTTCCAAAATTCAATTCCGACCACACAAGCAAGTCATAATACCTGAAGTGAAGCTACACATGGCCTCAAACTGCCAAACGATGCGCTAGAGCTCAAAACAACTGGTCGGGTCATTACATTCTCTCCCACTTAAACACACGTTCGTCCTTGAACGTGCTAAGAACTGCTCTGGAGTTGTCTGAAATCACTGCTTAACACCTCGTGCACCTACTCGTGCTACCACAACTCATACGAACACCATATCAATCCTCCACCAAGCCTGTTTCTATTATACGAACACCGCATCAATCACTACACACTGCACCAAACACGATTGTATACCCTTACTGAATTCATGTCATGCACCGTGTATCTTATTTGCCCAAGGTAATCTTTCCCAAGCATAACAACTAAAATTTCCACTGACCCAAAGCCCGTAGTATACCTCATGACCAATTTAAGCCTCGCTTCAACTCTCGCAATACTGCCACAACAAAAAAGATGTGTGGAACTCGTGACCACCTGTCGAATCACAATTTATAGAGTCTCTCCTCCCGACAAGAACCATTACCTAATTCTGGATTGAATAACAATATTTACTCTTTAATGTTTCTTATATAAATCTGATCGCATTTGTCCCAGGTCCAATAATCTCGTCTCACCTAGTACAAGCTGCTCTGGCTATAAGCCACCTCAGACACTACGAAAGCCTCATATGATGCCATAATGTGCTATCAAGCTACAAACTCAAATGTGTTACATAAGGAAAACAGACTCTGGAATGAACTACATAACCCACGTAACTAATTAAACAATAAAAGGTGTTATGAACCTTCCCCAGAAAGTGAGAAGCAAAACATAGATATGGGGAACTGTACTCAACATCATGCTGTTGCGGCGTGCAACCCGATACACACATGATACCGTTGTAGCGTGCAACCTAATCCACACATTATACTGTTGCAGCGTGCAACCCGATCCAACCATGATACTCGTGGTGGCGTGCCACCTGATCCAAACAATGTACCCGTGGTGGCGTGCCACCCAATCCACACATAATAATCTATAAGGAAATACCTACTGAGCTAGAGTGCCCATACCTACGAAATGCCTGAATGTCAAACACAAGCACGCCAAGTGCATAATACCATCCTTGGGAAGACAAATAGTGCCATACGCTAAAAAACTCAAGCATGACAAAGGTGTAGTAAATTACCTAAATCTCAAGAGCCATCCTGCTCTTATAACACCACAAGCTACAAGGGACTACAACACATGTGCGAATAATCAAGCCGTCTCGCAACCTATAGGGCACAATAAAGTATTACATGGAATAGCTGACAACAGAAATAACATCGAAAGCCCGAATACTCCTCCATAAGAAATGCTATGTTGAATGAACACAACTGGCCTAGTGTAGAGCACATATCCACAGTTAGACATGAACCTTTTCCCATGACACACATGAACACCCATCGAATCCGGAACAAACTTTCGCGGCTCACAACCAAATGAACAGAGCGCCTTCCAGGCCTAAACTTTCACATTAGCGATAGTACCATATTTTCCATACTTGGTTTCAATCTCCAATCAATCAAGTGACTACATGTCACACTTATATAATCTTCCCGTCGGATACGCTCCCACAACCTTCCGCACTAGGTAACAGGTCTGCACATCCATACCACCGGTCATACTAATGCCGTAAAGCAAATCAAGGATCCGCAAATTAGTACACAAAGCCTCTTACACATGACACCAATCTCAGGTGATGCTGAAAACAATACCAACTTACTCTAAACATCTGAATTATTTCCTGCTCATCTGAGCTCGTGACATTCTTGTCGACACCAAACTGCAACCTTGATCCTCAACTTCAAATTCCTAAGCCGCTCACTGCACCTAACATGCCAATACGTGAGAGTATCAAAATTTCATCATAACTCCTGAACCACTAGTAGGATACACACTTAATCATATAAGAACCTTTCACTTAACTCATTTTAGGAGAACCATAGCAACACGCGACTGAATTCCCATAACCGCAGAAAATACAATCCTCTATTAGTGGTCTAAACCACCATAACTCTTCCGGGATCCATCTACACATAACAGGCCATAATACTCGAATGCCTCCAAATAAAATCAATTACGGTGGCCGTCAAGCTTTACACGCACCGCCACAAATCACGTGCATAACTTAACACGCTGAAGGAACTGATCGTTGCCACCACCATGCCAATTCAACCATTGCTAACTGATCCGACTTCTTCTAATTTACTCTAGACTTGCCTTAGGAATAATAGTAGCTCCATTCGAAACATAACGAACCCAAATCCGCACTCATCCTGAGTGATCTTATTTTGACGAGACCACGTTGTGTCAAAACTCACGAACCATCTCATACCCTCGTTGTGCACATATTCGCATCTTTACCTGGTACACCAATTCTGATAATTTCTCTATGAATCTGAAGTTATTTCCTCCCATTCCTCCCAATGTTGCATAGCAGACCAATAATAACATAGAACACTCCAAGCCCCTTTCCTAATCCTCTGCAAAAGCTCGACACTTAACCATACCACGGACTCAAAATTTGTAGGCACCGCACTTTAATTTTGAACCCACTAGGACCGTTGTTGAGAGCCACCCACTCTGACTTGGTCCCGAATATAATCAACTCCAAGGCTCTGCTAGCACATAAACACCCTCTCAAGGAAGCACCCGGCTAAATCACTTTCTTTGTACATCACATCTACACGAAGCATAAACTCTGAGTCTTCCCAAAGCCTGAACATGAATCAATAAGGCCAAATATAGCACACATTCCCCAAATACTTTGTTCAAATTACCATTGATGTTTCTTGCTTTAGTCGTAATGACCCACGAATATGCCGATAATCAGAACCCTCACAAGTAGACAACCATGCAATCCAATCATAGATGGTGGGGCTCTCCCACTTAGCTTGAAGTTACAATTTCATAACCCTGGAACCAACCAAGGTTCCTTCTTCCTCATTGTCATGATCTAGCATAACCGACCCGCCAAACTTCTAGAAATTTTCCTATTACACATTTCATGAACATTCTGATCACTAGCCACATTCACATGTTCGATCTCTTAACGGATAGCCGGTAGAATTCTTCGTAGAAGCTTTGTCAACACCACGCAACTGCTAACTTGCTAACAGGAGATATCCCACCTGTGTAAATTTCCATCCCGATATCTTCCAACGATGCTACTTTGGGTACAATTACTACAAAATCAATAAACCATTCTGAGCCCGTGCTCCTTCACCAGTTGTGCAAGTTCGTTCACTCCCCACTGACATCACAAAAATTGCGACAATAATTCCAACCCGAAGTCATGTTGCATTCCTCTTCATATCAAGCAAACTCCTTTATGTCGTATCTAATCCTCCCCCAATATAGTATCCAACATTCCAAATTAAGTCTGCAGACCTAGTCACTGCCCACCATGAATCCCAAATCACTCTAAACTTTCCTCAAGGCGTGTAGCTATCCTACAACAGAACCCATATGCTGCTCTGCCACTCTCCCACTTTTGGTCAAACCCTCTTCTTTAGGAAACTTCCTAACTTATATTTTTCATACTTAACCTACTAGTTATTCAACCACTACGAGACTCCCTTCCGCCATGTCCTTCCTTATCCTTCGCTGCCCAATTGTTGTCTTAAATCAAAATCCATCTCTGTAGCACTTGGATTAATAGATCACTACTAACTTTAAACCTCCCCAAAAATCATCTTTCTCGAGCCATTAACACTAGGAACACCGATTTAATTCTAAACCATTGCACACCGCGATCTCTGACAACCGCTTCCCTGGCACCATTTCACCATACCCTACCCCGAAGGAAAATTGAAGAAAACCATAACAGTGGCGAACTTAACACATTCAAAAAGGATAACGATGCCTCATCATAGATGAAAATTTCATTGTGCTCTAAAATACCAAGTCTCGTTACTCCACCAACCTGACCCTGGACATTCATAATTTGATTGTCTTTCCTCCGCTGGAAATAAAATGATGAACCTTTAAATCATGCACTAAGAAAAAACTCCTTTCAAGTCATTCACTGCCCGACATATAGACAGACATCTTACCATTACATCAATGCTGTGTGATAACAACTCATGAATCATCATAACAACTAATGCCCAACTTCAAATCCATAGGAATTACTGATACTGAGCTGAAACAAAAGAACAACCTTTCGCAACGCGAAGACCATAGCCCAAGCAATTATGTAGGGAGAAACATCCTGCACCATATCTGTAGTACCATTAAAATTCCTCGATTCCCAATTCATAACAAGTGTTTCATGTCGTATAAGATTGAATAGGAAAGAAATGAAGGCACAAGCTCAAAGGAATCAAGAAGGAAAGTGCTCCTAACAACCATGTAGCTCGTCGAAGATAAGTAAAGACATCTTCGTACCGATCCGGAAGACTCTACTAGACTCACTCATGACTCGAGAGACCTAAGTAAATCTAGTGCTCTGATACCATGTTGTCAATACCCAAAATCCATTAAAGGTTGTGATGGCGCCTAACACCACTGTCAGGAAAGCCAATAATAAATGTTTAACTTAATTACTCATTTTAGTAATTTTGAAATTGTAATGTCCTTTAATTAAATAGTGAGATAAAATTTTATAGAGTAAATAATAATATCTTCACAACTACAATACTGAAAAACCCACAATTATCCCAAAACCTGGTATCACAAGTGCATGAGCATTTACTAGAAAGTAAAATAAAATACAACATCTGTCCGTAATATAATTTGGGCAGGAGAATATAAATAACTCTGAAGGAGACTCTGTTGGCTGCGAATCATAACATGAAATGCAGTTTACGGTAAGTCCTCGCATCATCCACGCCTCCGTGCCTAAATGACCACCAGACATAAAAGTACCTGCACAAAAATGTGCAGTAAGTGTAGTATGAGTACGTAAATCAATGTGTACCCAGTAAGTATCTAGCCTAACCCCGGAGGAGTAGTGCGGAGAGGTCGAAATCGACACTCACTAGTGGTCCAATAATATCAGGTACAGTAAAGAGATGAACAAATATAAGTCAGAGTAAATAAATAAAATAAACAAGTATAAATACGTGGTATAATTCTCCTCTTTACAATAGGCTCAAGCACTCAACTAACAAATTCCTCCTCAACCGGAGCATATATATATATATATATATATATATATATATATATATATATTGACCTCACCAAAATGGGTCGTTATACATCAAATCAGGAAAAACTCGCAGATACACTGGCTTCTTACCAAATATTACGCACAATTTCATGAGGAAATTTTATAGAAATGTCGATGCGTACGACCCGATCCCATCATAATCTGTGCACTACCGAGAGTCGAACAACACAAACCATAGATGCATTTATTAAACTACTGAGGCAAGCAACCCGCTCCCATGAGAGTGTGGTACATAAATCCTGCCGAGGCGAACGACCCGATCTTATTAGAATAAGAAGCTTTAACGGGTCCTTGACCCCACTCATGAATAAACGCGTGAGTTATAATTTCCTTAATGAAAAACCTTTCAATGAAACATATATATCGCAGAAACAATTTCATAAGGGGAGTACAATTGTTTCCTGACTAATCATGAAACTTATGAAGTCTCTACGATAGTGAGTCCATCACTCTACGCATGTCTAGTCTCAAGTCGTAATGCGAAAATAATGGAATTAAACGAGCAAGGATAACCCCTATATTACAAGTATAGCATGGTGTGAACCTAAGTATACCTGGACAATACTATGAAACTAGCTACGTACGGACCCTCGTCACCTCGTGCGTACGTAGCCCCCGCAACAAGTAGCAAATAACAATTGCAACACCTAGGGGTAGTTTTCCCCTTACAGGGTTAGACTGGAGACTTACCTCGCTCCGAAGTTCCATAACCGGCTCCAAAGCCCCTCTAACACCTCAAACCGATGCCTGTCTCTCCAAAACTAGTCAAACATTGTGCAAAGCAATAAAAATATACTCTAATACTCATAACAAATCAATTTAGACAATTTCCCAACTCCGCTCGAAAAGTCGTAAAGCAACCCTCGGGCCCACATGCCCGGATTCCAAAATTGTTCAAAGATAAACATTACTTATAACATTACTAACTCAAATATATAATTTATTCACAATTCCATGCTCAAATTCGCGGTCAAAATTCAAAAATACCAATTTCTAGGTTTTTCTTCAAAATCCCAAATCTCTACTAATTTTCCCATGAATTTCTATGTTAAAATCAATATATAATCCATGTATTTAACTCACAATACATGGGAAATCACTTACCTCTTGATGTTGATGGAACCCCTCATAAAATGCTCTCAAAAATCGCCTAAGTCCAAGTGGGAAATGAGGGAAATGAGCTAAGTCTCGAAATCAAAGCCCTTGCTCCAGTCGCAAATGTCGCATGCAACATCTTGTTCGCAAATGCGATGGTCAAAATTGTGACAAAAGCACTAAAAATGCAAAGCAAAGCCCATACCAAGGTCGCATTTTCAACCAAAATCTTCACAAATATGAAGAGGGCAAATTTGCAAAAGCGATGAAAATGTTTGCAAATACGAACCCCTCAGAAATTTCCCCATCATCACAAATGCGAACTTCTTCCTCGCAAATGCGAGTTCGCAAATGCGATCAAGACCTCGCATTTGCGAGACCTGCAGCCCAGTCCAGAAACCCCAGCACCAACAATAACCTTTCATCCAAAATTGATCCGAAACCACTCCAAAACACACCCGAGACCCCCGGGACCCGTCCAATCATATCAACATCCGATTGATCTCAAAATTTGCACACAAGTCACATTCGTTATTACAGACCTATTCCAAATTACTAAATAATAATCCTACCCCGATATCAAAAATTTCGCTCCCGGTCAAACTTCCCAAAAACCTTCAAATTCCAACTTTCGCCAAATGACCCCGAAATGACCTACGGACTTCCAAATCCTCATCCGGAAGCGCTCCTAAGACCAGAATAACCATACAGAGCTATTCCTAGGCTCGGAATCCCAAACGGACATCGATAACATTGTAATGCACTTCAACCCAAAGTTATGAAATCCTTCCAAATTGCCAACTTTCCACAATAGGCGCCGAGACGCTCCCAGGTCATCCAAAACCTGATTCGGACATACGCCTAAGTCCAAAAATCATCATATGAACCCGTGGGAACCTTCAAATCCTGATTCCAAGGTCGTTTACTAAAAAATCACACCTTAGTAAATTCTTCCAGCTTAAAGCTTCCGAAATGAGAATTTTCTTCCTAAATCAACTCCGAACTTCCCAAAATTCAATTCTGACCACACGTGCAAGTCATATTACCTGAATTCAAGCTACTCATCGCCTCAAACTTCCAAACGTCATGCTAGAGCTCAAAACAACTGTTCGAGTCGTTACATAAATTTATTTCCACAAGAAGAGCATTAGTGGTGAAAGAAATTAGAAAATAGAGAAAAATTAGCTATATCATAGTATTATTTGTTACTTGTTTTCAGCATTAGGAAACAAAAATAAAAATATTTTTCGTCATATATGTCACGACCCTAAACCCGAACCCGGCCGTGATGGCGCCTCTCGTGATGATAAGGCCAGCCGACACTTCCCCATTTTAGTTTTAACCAATTAACAATAAGAATTAAGTCTAAAACGTAATAAATAATCCAAAAGTAAATAGTTAACAGAATAGTTTGCGGAAAATAAACCCAACACAGCCCGATATCGGGGTGTCACTAGTCATGAGCATCTACCAATTCTTACACAAGTCTGAAAAGTCTACAAAGCTATTACAAAGTCACTAATAAGGGAAAAAATGAGATAAGGGCGAGAAACACGGGACTGCAGATGCCAAGCACCTACCTCGTGAACTCCGAAGTCTGCCGGGAGCTCTCAACTCTCGCTAGCAGGATCAGCAATGCCTGAATCTGCACATGGGATGTAGGGAGTGAAGTGAGTACTCCAACTCAGTAAGTAATAATCATAAATAAAGACTGAAAGCAAGAAATCACGTAAGGCACATTACAGACTATAATGAAGCAGTAAAAAACCGGTAAAACAATGAATCAGTAAAGATATATAAAAATCACTTTAGTTCAGTTTAAACTTCATAAAAGGTTTGCCCCTCGGTCACAATGTCAACAAATCCGCCCCTCGGGAAATATCTCCGAATAATACCAGCCCCTCGGGCTATATCTCACATCACAATGGGTACCCGCACTCACTGGGGATGTGCAGACTCCTGGAGGGGCCCCTTACGGTCCAAGCACAACATCAAGCCATCTCGTGGCATCATCACTAGGCTCTCGGTCTCATATCAACAAGCCACCTCATAGCGTACATATCTCAGGCCCTCGGCCTCATAATCATAGTTTCCTCACAACATAGGCCCCCGGCCTTACTCAGTCAAAATCCTCACAAGCCAGTCGAGCAATAGTAAAATATGATTCTCAGCCCGAAATATCATTTAAAAGATCATTTAAGTGTTAAAATAGAGTAAACATGGCTGAGTTATGAAAACAGTGGAATATAGCATGACTGAGTTCAAGTATAAAGTCAAAACAGTGAGGAAATATCAATAAATATCCCCTAAGGGTTCAAATAGTTAGCACGAGGCCCAAATATGGCGTTCAGCACAAAACATGATGATAACAAATAGTTTTCAGTCAAATACGCGGTAAAACAATCATTCGGGATGGATTAAGTCACAATCCCGAATAGTGCACGATCCCACGTTGGTCATCAAGCATGTGCGTCACCTCAATATAGCACAACGATGTGAAATTCGGGGTTTCATTCCCTCAGGACATCATTTATGATCATTATTCACCTTAATCCGGTCCAAATCTAGCCCGCGACGCCTTTTCCCCTCGAATCGGCCTCCACTTGCGCCAAATCTATCCAAAGTCAGAATCACGATATCAAAATATGCTAAGGGAACGAAGCCCAAGCTAAAATATTCAATTTGCAACATAAATCCCGAAATTACCAAAACCCGACCCCGGGCCCACGTCTTGGATTCCGGTAAAAATCACATCAATGGATTCCTTATCACTCCCTGAGTTCATTCATGCCAAAAGCATCAAAATCCAACCACAAATGACCCATCAAATCCCAAACTCTAAGTCTCAAATTTCAAGCCCTAGTTCTTCAATTTTAGGCTTAATTTCCATGATTAATTAGGTAGATTTCAAATTAGAATCGAGTTTTGAGTCCATGAATCTTACCTCCAAGTGATTACCCTTGAATCCCTCTTCAAAAAGCTCCAAAAAAGTTAAAAAAATGGTGGAAATAAACCCCAAAATCGCGGACAAGACGACTATTTAAACATTCTGCCCAGGCCTCATTTCCTTCTTCGCGAATGCGGTCGAAGCCTCGTGTTTGCGAATCACAAATCAACTTTGACCAAAATTTCCTCTTCGGGATCACGACCTTCCCATAGCGAATGCAATGCTTCCTTAGACAACTCTTCGCGAACGCACCCCCTTTCTCGCGAACGCGACGAACAACTCGACCTCCAAACCAGCTGACCAATTTCCTCTACGCGAATGCGGGGCTTCCCTCGCGAATGCGATGCTCGATCACTCAACCCTTCGCGAATGCGGAGCCTTCCTTGCGAACGCGAAGGCTTAAATCCCAGCCTTAATCAACTAACCCTTTGCGAACGCGAGGACCTACTCACGAACGCGAAGGTCTAATTCCTCTGCAACACACAACAGTTTTTCTGCAATTCCAAACAACATGAAATGGTCCGATTGACCACCCGAAACTCACCCGAGGCCCTCGGGACCTCAACCAAACATGAAAACATATCCCATAACCTCATTCAAACTTGTTCCAACCTTCGGAACACTCAAAAAAACATCAAAACACCAAATTTGCATCGGATTCAAGCCTAAGAATTCCAAAATCTTCTAAAGTACGCTTTTGATAAAAAACCCAACCAAACCATGTCCGAATGACCTGAAATTTTGCACACACATCCTAAATGACACAACGGAACTACTGAAACTCTCGAAATTCCATTCCGACCCATATATCAAAATCTCAACTATCAACCGGGAATCGCCAAAAATCCAATTTCGCCAATTCAAGCCTAAATCTACTTCGGACCTCCAAAACTCATTCCGATCACGCTCCTAAGTCCCAAATCACCTCCTGAAGCTATCCGAACCATCAACACTCACCTCCGAGCCCTCTAACATATAAGTCAGCATTCGGTTGACTTTTCCAACTTAAACTTCCTCAAAAGAGACTGTGTCTCGAACTTACCAAATCCTTTCCGACTCCGAGCCAACCAACCCGATCACATATAGAACCGATAGACAAAGTAATATGAAGCAGTAATTGGGGAAACAAAGTGGTAACTCATGAAACGACTGGCCGATTCGTCACAATATATTCCTACATAAATCATCAAAAATCAAAATAATGCATATAAGGACTTTTATAGGGCAATATTCTTTAGTTATTGATCTAGCTAAATTTGATCAATTGATCAATATTTATCAATTTTAAGAACTTATATTTTCTTTTAACGTTTGTTCAATAGCTCAAACACATAAATTGATAATACTTAACTTTCTAAGATCGTATATTCACTTATATAGGGTACACGTGCAAAGCGTGTACCCTAAGACTAGTAATATAAAAGATTTAAAAGGAGTAAGAAATTAATGTCATGTTTGACCTAATGCAATAAGTATTAGTGGTTGTTCCACGTCTCGAGCCCGCGAACTATATATTACATGGAGATAATTTTACCGTTTCTCCAAGACTCCCCTTCGAAATCAAAAGAGCGATATGTGTTACAACTCTAAATATTTATATAGGTGTCACGACTCGGATTTCCCACCCTCGGGAGTTGTGATGGGGCCTTCTCGTGAAAGCTAGGCAAGCCGAGCATTATAGATTCGTTAACCTTTTTTCTTAGCCTTTTTAACAATTCAATATAACATGTGATCAACAACGGAATAATTATAATAAACAGAAATGCGGAAGATGAAAACTAATAGTTTAACCATATATTAGTACAGAATCCAACATACAACTCTACCCAGAATTTGGTGTCACAATGTCACAGACTGTCTACGAATACTACAACTAGTGGTCTAAAGGAAAATAATACAAATCTGTCTCTGAAATACATAAAAATAGAATGAAAAGATAGAAGGGGACGCCAAGGCCTACCGACGCCTGCAGGACTACCTCGGGTCTCCTGATGGATTGAAGGCAACAACCTCTCTCTACTGTCCAAATGCTCCAGCACCGGGATCTGCAAACAGTGTAGAGTGTAGTATCAGCACAACCGACCCCATGTACTGGTAAGCGTCGAGCCTAACCTTGGCAAAGTAGTGACGAGGCTAGGACAAGACTACTAAATAAACCTGTGCAGTTTAAAGCATATACGACAAGTAATAATAAGGGAAACTAGCCGTTAAAAATGGTAAGGGGAACATGATGCGGGGGAATATCCAGTACCAGCAGTAACCCAGGAGAAAGCATAAAGAATATTTTAAAGTTCGCATCAGTAAGAATAAGGAAATAGTAACAAATCAATATCCACTTTTATTCTTTATTGTTGTGGCGCACAACCCGATCCAAATATATAACTCTGTTGTGGCATGCAACCCGATCCAAATCATTTATCACTGTTGCAACATGCAATCCGATCCAATCATAAATCACTATTGTGGCGTTCAATCCGACCCCTCCTATCCTTTCTTATTACTACATGTAACGGCGTGCAACCCGATCCCATATAATATTATTGTGGCATGCAACCCGATCCCAATATATAATTCAACATCAATCACAAAAGAATCCCGGCAAGGGAACAATAAAGAAACAACAATATCCCGGCAAGGAAATCAACAATGAGATTAAAAACATCCCGACAAGGGAACCAACAGTAAGAGTGAAATACGTCCCGGCAAGGGAATCAACTATAACCAAACTTATACCAATATTTATCTTCACAAATGAAACCTCAACTAGAACATATACTCAACAATAAGCAAATACCACGAGAACAATCATAATTCTTGCCTAACACGGAGAATCAACAACTTAGGCATTTGTAGTATTTATTAAGAACACAACGATTACAATTTAAGACACACGGGCATGCTTGACAACGACGTATAGATACTCGTCACCACACCTATACATCGTACACTACATTAGCACATAGCAAATAAAGCACAATACCTACTCCCTCAAGCTAAGGTTAGGCCAAACACTTACCTCGAACTTCCACGGCCAACTCAAGCCTCAAACACCGCTTTTCCTTTAGAATTCGCCTCCAATTTACTCGTATCTAGCCCAAATTAGTTTAACAACATCAATAAGTGCTAAATAATTCAATCCCAAAGGCTAAATTATAGGTTTTCTATCATTCTTCCCAAAAAGTCAAAAATCGATCCCAGCCCCGCTTGGTCAAAACTCGAGGTTCGGACCACAATCCGATCACCCACGAGCCCAAATATGCAAATGTTTCGAAATCCGACCCCAAAATGAGGTCTAAATTCCTATTATTCAAAAAGCCCTAACTCTACCCAAATTCCTAATTTCTACCATGAAAATTCTTGATTTTTGATTAAAAAGTGATGAAAAACATTGGGTAATTGAAAGAGTAAAGTTTAGAATTGATTACTAACACTTTGGGATGAATTTGTGTGAAGAAAATCGCCTCTAGGCCTTGGGAGTTCGAAAATATGGAGTAAATGGGTTCTGCCCGATTTTTGGTTCTGTTTTAAAATAACTGGGCAGGCATTCATCGCGTTCGCGATGGGTCTGTCGTGTTCGCCATGGGTCAGGCCCAGATGGCCTTCGCGTTCGCGTTCAGGTGGCCACGTTCGCGTAGAACAAAATCCTTTCCCCCACTCCCCAGCCAAAAGGCCTTTGCGTTCGCAATAGCAGTCCGCGTTCGCAAAGGGTAACTCCCACAAAGCATCACGTTCGCGTCCTGAGCTCCGCGTTCGTGATGAACAAACTGACACCTGAGGAACTTGCCTTACGCGTTCACGATTGAAGCCACGCGAACGCGAAGAACAAAATTACTGAGCACCTGAGACAACAAAACTTGCAACTTTTCTAAGTGTAAAAACATCCCGTGGCCTATCCAAAATTCACCCGAGCCCTCGGGGCTCCAAACCAAACATGCACACTAACTCAAAAACATCATATGAACTTACTCGTATGATGAAATCGCCAAATTAACACCTTTAACAACGAATTTAGCATCAAAATCAAAGAAGAATCTCTAGAACTCTTAAGTTAAAATTTTAACAACCGAGGGTCCGATTCACATCATATCAAGTCCGTTTCTTGCCAAATTTTACAGGTTCGACTTAAATACCATATAAGACCTGTACCAGGTTCCGGAACTAAGATACAGGATGATACCATCAAATTCAAACACATTTAACTTTCCAAAAACTCTTAGAATTTCAGTTAAACAATTTTCTTCAAAAATTCATTTTTCAGGCTCGGGACCTCGGAATTCAATTTCGGGCATACGCCTTAGTCCCATATTTTTCTACGGACCTTCTAGGACTGTCAAATCACAGGTCTGGGTCCATTTACCCAAAATATTAACCGAAGTCAACTTAAATTTAATTTTAAAGGCCAAATTAGCATTTTTATCAAATTTCACATAAAAGCGTTCCAGATATACGCTCGGACTGTGCACGCAAATCAATGTGAGATAACAAAGGCTTTTAAGGCCTCAAAATACAGAATTCACTAGTATATCAAGTGATGACCTTTCGAGTCATCACAATAGGTTAGTGTAATTATTCCAATTCTCTTTTTAATTATCACAAACCAATTTATGCGCAATTCTTCTTTATGGTTGTTGATACCCAATTTTACCATCACATTTATTCAAATAGTATATATACTTTCAAACTATCATTTTGCATCATTACTTTATTTTCAAGAGTTATACAAGTATTTTTTTATTATGTTTCCATAATTTTAAAGCTTTAAAATTAATTTTTCTTGAATTTAAATTACTTGATTATTTATTAATTATCCTTTATAATTATTTTGTAATGACTTACTCATTCAAATGTATTATTTTACACCCATGTGTATGTTTTATACTCCCTCCGTTCCATTTTATGTGAGCTTATTTCCTTTTTGGTCCGTTCCAAAAAAAAAATGACCGCTTTCTAAATTTTGAAACAATTTAGTTTAAAATTTCAATTCTACCCTTAATGAGAAGCTTTTATAACCACACAAATACTCTGGACCTATTTTTGACTTATTTAGGAACACAAATTCTAAAAGTCTTTATTTTTTCTTAAACTCTGTGTCCAGTCAAACAAGTTTACATAAATTGAAACAGAGGGAGTAGCATTATACTTTATTTAATAAAATTACATTTGTATTTTTGAGCTATTTATGCAATGTTTCTAATAATAGTCTATATTTTACAATTAATTGCATTTATCATTTTATTTCAAGGTCAAAATAATTTTTGCATATTTTATAATCTTTAATTATTATTTTATAATATTAAGATTCATAAATAGTATTTTTATATTTATTAGCTATTTTATTAAATTATTTTCCCCATAATTTCTTTTATTTAAAAGCTGGCACAAAAACTAGGCCAATTTTCGGACCAAAAAGCTAGCCCAATACCCCCATAGCCCAAACCAAGCATCCCTTTAATCCAACCCAGTCGGACCCCTTCAAATAACCCGCCCTGCTTCCCCTTTGATCCTAGCTGTTGATTTAAAATGATCAACGACCCCATAATAAACTTACCTATCTCTTTATATTCCTCACCCAAAAACCCTAACCCATTTCTACCCATCTACCGCCCCTAAAATAACTAGAACCTTTCTTTTTCTCTGATGAACCTTAGTTGTCTCCCCTTCCAATCCCTCTCCTAATCCCATTAACAATGAGATTCACCCATTATTTGCTTACCATATTTGTGTTCCTTCGCTACTGATTGCTCCTTTATGGTATCACCTAGGTACTTGCTTAGTTTTGGAAAGTATTCTCTACGAAACAGATCAGGTAGACTCAATTCTAGGAATTTGGATGTTGATTCCATCTATGTACGCTCAACAAGGAGCGATTTGCACCTTTGATTTGATTTTCAAGCGATTGAACCCAACTAGGGTTTGAGATTCTACATCTCCTCTACCGATTATGATTTGCATGTGATATTTCCTTTCCTTATTTGCGCTTAATTGATTGTTTTCGATGTTTGTTCATTCAATTTCAACATTATATAAACCCCTCCCCTAATTCCCCTAAACGGACATTAGGAACTACTGTTATTCTCTCATTTTCACACCTTCTATACTCTTTCTACTCTCTCTTGATTATGGCCAGTTGAAAGCCAATGCCACCAGAATCTTCTCTATCAACCTCCATAGTGCGAACACTGCTCGGGACTCACTGAAGCTCCTGTGAACTCTAACACACTAGGATCTGGGGTTCTCACTATTATCTTTCTTTTGCTATCACTGTTGAGATTCTAATTACTCACTCTTTTTGCTCGTTTACCTTTGCAACTGATTAACATTCTCGACCCTTTACATCCTTAATTATTACTCCTCTACTTATTCATGTATGCATACTCTGCGTACCAACACTGTTTGAACTTCTATATTCAATTATGACCTAAGTTTCTTTGTTATTTGTGAACTCCTAGTATTGTATTGTTGTATACTTTCTGTAATTCTATTGTCTCAATGATGTTCTGCAGTTCCATGTTCTCAAGTATCGAACTTGATAGGCTTCAACATGTGTAGTATACTTTCACTCTATGTATTTTACTCAAATGGTTTCTGGCCTTCTTTGGTTTTGCCTGATTGGTCATGCTCAAGTTAGCCTTAATGTCGTGTCTTTTGCATGTTATGAGTTCACATCTATGCCCTGGATTTCTGGGACCTTTTGTAGAAACTGCTTGCTCAGAATCTGCTTTAATGAATCTCTTCCTACTAAATCTTTTATGTGTAATCTACTAACAGATCCTTGACTCTCTCACGTTATAGCATTGTCTTAATACCTAGCCAAGCATGTTTGTCTGCAATTTGTAACTCTGATAATTGTGTTCCTTGACTTGTCAATCCTGCATTCTTTATCATTGCTTCTAGGATAAATACCAATGTGTAGTTTTCTCTCATGTATGGTCGACTAACATGAATCCTAATGTCTGCCTATCCTATTAGCCTATAGTTGAAATGTTCTTTTACCTACTATGTGTTCTTTAGAATCTTTGGCTATAGTTAATGTCCAACATCTTAAGCTTCATGATAAACTAAGTATGTTCGCCAAACTGTTCTACTAGTATATTGTTATGCTAGGCTTATATGTTAAAATCCTCGTATGAAGATTATACTCTACCTTCTTCTTGTCTATGATTCTACTAGGCTATTATCTGAAGTTAGTTAGGTTGGTTCTACTTCGAGACACTATTTGCAGTAGTTTGCTAGCTTATGATATCCTATCTTGTCACTGTTAAATCTTATTTTCTAGAATTACTTGCCCATATATGTCTTTGATGCCTTTCAACTTAGCATGGTTGTAACGACCCGGCCGACCGTTTCATGAATTATAGCCCAGTTTCCCTCATTTCTGCTTCTTTGTGTGATGTTCAGCTGTATTGTGTGGTATCGGGTTGGTTGGTTCGGGTTCAGAGTGGTTTTGGAGAGGAATGAGGCAGTTAGTCTCTTATTTGGAAGTTTAAGTGGAAAAAGTCAACCAGATGTTGACTTATGTGTAGAAGATCTCAGATGTGAGTTCTGATGGTTCAGTTAGCTCCTTTCGGTAATTTTGGACTTGAGAACATGTTCGGAATGTAATTTGCAGGTCCGTGGTAGAATTAGGCTTGAATTGACAAAATTTAAAATTTGGCGTTTTCCGGTCGACAGTGGAAATCTTGGAAATTTAAGGTCAAATTGGAGTTGTTATTTCTGTATAAAGGTAAGGAACCTCTTACTCTATATGTATTTAAGATTATCCAAGTTGCGGCTAAGCCATTGAAGCTAGAACTTGTGAAATATATATCGAAAGGCTTGGTAGTAATGTTATTGTTTTGTGGACTGTTTTGCGTTGCTGTTGGGCTGCGTATTTTACTACTGTTTTGTGGAGTTTTGGAGGAGGAAGGGTGTGGAGAAACACCATATATATGTAGGGTTGTGGGATGATAGTTATTCGTAACATTTCCGGGTCGTTTGACACGACTACGGTGGTCGTCGTATGTATGGAGTGATTAGGCTGTGCGTGGACTATTTTGGGAGGCTCAATATGTTTATTATTGATGTTGTTTGGGCTGTTTGGTGATTGTTTTGAATGGTGTGAAGTCATATATATAGGGGAGGTGCTGTCCGTTTCATCGTAAAATAGGTTGTGGTCGATACATAATAGTTATGACGCTTAAATGATAATGATAGTATCGTTTCTCTTATTGTAGACTAAGGAGTTTTGACAATTGCATAGCTTGAGATTGGGGCAGTATATACAAGGTATGTGAGGCTATCCCTTTCCTTCTTTTGCACGACTCCGATTGTACATAATGTAATGAACGAGCTTCCAAGATACTCTACTCTTAGAAGCTAGCAGTACTTACATTGTTTTCCCTCTTATGGAACGATTGATGTTAATGTTGCTTCTCTTATTCTTATGTTATCAATGTTGTTGGTACTTCCTGATTCTTATAAGGTTCATAGTGAAGAGTTAGTCCTAATAACGTGTATAGAGGATACCGACCTTACGTCACTCCGAAAGGTTTAGAATGTGATTCCATGAGTCGAGCATGCATTATATATATGTATCTATTTTACTCTACCGAGCCACGCTATAGTTGGCCGGGTACGACACCTATTGTGCAACCACTGATCAGTTGAATTTTACCGAGCTCCACGTGGCTGGGTACGATTCTACCGAGCCTTATGATGGCCGGGTACGTTTTTTACCGAGCCTATTATGGTCGGGTACGATATGATGATGATGATGCCCACAGAGGCAAATGTTTTAAAGGTTTATGTATTTATACATATGTATCATGCATTTCATGTCAGTAGCCCTCAGAGGTACTAAGATGTTACAGGTTGTATATTCTCTATCCTTGCTTACATTACTGATCGTATTTATGGTTCCCTGCCTTACATACTCAGTACTTTATTCGTACTGACGTCCTTTTATTTGTGGACACTGCATGTCGTGCTGCAGGTCCTGATAGACAGGCAGGTGCAGCTCCCCCACCACAGTAGGCTGTCCAGTTCAGCGGTGATTGGCGAGATCCCTTCTCCGGACTTGCCTTGGTCTTGGTATGCATTTTTGTTATAGACATTATGGGTATGTCGGGGCCCTGTTCCGGCTATGTTGCAGCACTTATGTTCATTTAGAGGCTCATAGACAAGTGTCGACTCATGTATAGTTTGGTATGCCTTGTCGGCTGGTTTTTGTTATATAGTCTTTCATGGTAGCGTGGTAGCTCATACCTTATATGTAGTTTCTTGATTGTCTGGTCATCCCCTGCTATGTATGTTCATGCCGTCATATTTTATTGCTGGTTGTCCATGATCCAGGTCTACCATTTATATTGATCTCGTCAGCCCTAAAAGATAATAATGAAGGTTAGATGAAATGTACGTTGGTGCTCGGCAAGTATGGTCGGGTGCTAGTCATGGCCCTCCAGTTTGGGTCGTGACAAACTTGGTATCAGAGCAAGTCTGTCCTAGGGATTGTCTATGAGCCGTGTCTAGTAGAGTCTTGATTATGGATGTGTAGCGCGCCACATTTATAATTAGGAGGCTACATGACATCTAGGGTTGTTACCTTCTTCCTGAATCTAGATCGTGCGTAGAGTTGAGTCGTAAGTGTTTGTCTCTAATATTCACCTTGTTTTTTTCAGTGATGCCTTCGACTAGGAAGCAAACGATTAGTAGACGGCTTGATACAGCAGCGGGAGAGGGTACCAGTCAGGTGCCCCAAGTCAGAGCAGGACAAAGTGAGGCTCAAAGTGAGATGCCCTCTCATACCTCATCTACTCCATCTCCTCCAGAGGATATTAGAAGGCACCCAGCGCCTCCAGTTCCTCCGTCTGGCACTCCAGACCAGGATATGCAGAGTGCTTTGCAGTTATTGACTAGCTTGGTAGCTGCTCAGGCTCAGAGGCAGAATACAGGTGCTGCTGAGAAACCAGTTAGTACAAGAGTTCGTGATTTTATTAATTTAGACCCTCCAGTGTTTACCGGATCAGACCCCAAGGAGGACCCACAGACTTTTATTGACCAGGTTCATCGTACACTTCGGGTTATGCATGTTAGTGATACAGAGGCAGTAGAGTTGGCTTCTTATCGGCTACGGGATTTAGCGGTTCTCTGGTATGATAGTTGGGAGAGATCCAGGGGTCCGAACCCTCCTCCAGCTGTGTGGAAGGAATTTTCTGAGGCCTTTCTTCGTCACTACTTGCCAGTTGAGATATGACGAGCTAGAGCTGATAAGTTCTTGAACCTTAGACAAGGTAATATGAGTGTGCGAGAGTACAGTATGCAGTTTGATTCTTTGGCAAGGTATGCTCCCCATATGGTGGTCGAGATGAGTGATAGGGTGCATATGTTCGTGAATGGGTAGGGACCACATTTGATATATGAGTGTACGACAGCCTCCTTGGTGGAGGGCATGGATATTTCCCGTATTCAAGCTTATGCACAGACCCTAGAGGATCATAAGCGCCACCAGAGGGCAGTTAGGGAGCAGGATAGGTGCCAACATAAGAGGGCGAGATTTGCAGGGTATTCTGATGACTTCAGAGGCCGCATCAGGCCACAGTTTTCGAGGAGTTCGGCGCCACCTGTAGCTAGTGCTCCTCCACAGTTTCAGAGGCCTCGATATGATCGATCCTATTCTGGTCCAGGTCAGAGTTCGCGGGCATCTGGCTCGCAACATCACAGGGATACTAGTCAGATGAGACCCCCAACACCACATTGTGATCAGTGCGGCAAGGCCCACTTTGGACTGTGTCGTCGAGGTTCTGATGCATGCTATTCGTGCGGGCAGCCTGGCCATATGATGCGGGATTGTCCTAATAGAGGAGGTGATGGTATGGCTCAGCCGACTGGATCTGTGTCTGGTTCTTCCTCATCAGTTCGACCTCCAGCACGGGGTTTTCAGCAGTCGACAGGTCGTGGTAGGGGTAGAGGTGCAGTGCCGAGTTCGAGTGGTGCTCAAAATCGAACCTATGCTCTAGTAGGTCGACAGGATCTCGAGTCGTCTCCAGATGTTGTTACAGGTATTATATCTGTGTTTTCTTATGATGTATATGCGCTGATTGATCCGGGATCTACATTATCATATGTTACACCCTTTGTGGCTAATAAGTTTGGCATTGAACCTGAATTGATAAGTAAACCCCTTGCGGTATCTACTCCGATAGGAGATTCTGTGATTGCTAGAAGGGTATATAGAGGTTGCACTGTGATGATTTGTAGTCGTCAAACCTCGGCAAATTTATTTGAGTTAGAAATGGTTGATTTTGATGTGATAATGGGAATGGACTGGTTGGCCTCATGCTATGCAAATGTTGACTGTCGTACGAAGATGGTTAGGTTCCAATTTCCGGGTGAACCCGTCATTGAATGGAAAGGGAACATTGCTACACCGAAAGGTAGGTTTATTTCATATCTTAAGGCAAGGAAAATGATCTCAAAAGGTTACATTTATCATCTCGTTCATGTTAGGGATGCGGAGGCGAAGCCGCCTACTCTACAATCAATCCCCGTGGTCAACAAATTTCCAGATGTTTTCCCAGATGAACTCCCAGGCCTTCCTCCTGAAAGGGAGATTGAGTTTAGCATTGATGTGTTGCCTGACACTCAACCGATCTCTATCCCTCCATACAGAATGGCCCCGACAGAGTTGCGAGAGTTGAAGGTGCAGTTGAAGGACTTGCTGGATAAGGGCTTCATTAGGCCTAGCACTTCACCTTGGGGTGCGCCAGTCCTATTCGTGCGGAAGAAAGACGGGTCGTTACGGATGTGTATCGACTATCGACGGTTGAATAAGTCTACTATAAAGAACAAGTATCCACTTCCAAGAATTGATGACATGTTTGACCAACTCCAGGGTGCCAAGTATTTCTGCAAGATTGATTTACGTTCAGGGTATCATCAGGTGAGGGTTAAGGAGAAGGATATTCCAAAGACGGCCTTCCGGACAAGAGGCACTTTGAGTTCTTGATGATGTCGTTCGGGCTAGCAAATGCCCCAGCAGCTTTTATGGATCTCATGAATACTATATTCAGGCCACATCTTGATGTGTTTGTGATTGTATTCATTGATGACATTCTAGTGTATTCTCGTTCAGAGGCGGAACATGCAGGCCACTTGCGGATAGTATTACAGACGCTTCAGGATCGTAAGTTATATGCTAAGATCTCCAAATGTGAATTCTGGCTGAACTCAGTAGCATTCCTTGGCCATGTGATATCTGATGAGGGTATTAGTGTCGATACTCAGAAGATCGATGCAGTAAAGAATTGGCCGAGACCTACAACACCATCAGAAGTCCGCAGCTTCCTAGGGCTAGTAGGATATTATAGGCGGTTTGTGGAAGGGTTTTCCTCTATATCATCACCATTGACTAAGTTAACACAGAAAGCTACCAAGTTCCAATGGTCTGACACTTGTGAACATAGTTTTCAGGAGCTGAAGAATCGATTGACATCCGCACCAGTGCTCACTCTTCTTGAAGGAACAGAAGGTTATATGGTATATTGTGATGCCTCAGGTATAGGTTGGGGTGTGTATTGATGCAGCGTGGGAAGGTGATTGCTTATGCATCAAGACAATTGAAGAAGCATGAAAAGAATTATCCAACCCATGATTTGGAATTGGCTGCAGTAATATATATGCTTTGAAGATATGGCGGCACTACTTATACGACGTCCATGTTGACATCTACATAGATCACAAGAGTTTACAATACATCTTCAAGCAGAAAGAGTTGAATTTGAGGCAACATAGGTGGCTTGAATTATTAAAAGACTACAACGTCGAGATATTGTATCATCCTGGTAAAGCCAATGTTGTGGCAGACGCTCTCAGCCGTAAATCAATGGGAAGCTTAGTACATATTGAGGCAGGTAGATGGGGGTTGACTAAAGAGCTTCATCAGCTAGCCAATATGAGAATCAGATTGTTAGACTCTGATGACGGAGGTGTTACTGTACAGAATACATCAGAATCATCTTTGGTAGCCGAGGTAAAAGCACGACAATATGAAGATCCTATCTTAGTACGATTAAGAGAGAGCATTCAGCAGTGTAAAAGTATGGCTTTTGAGATCGGAAGAGATGGGGCACTGAGATACCAGGGCCGATTATGTGTGCCTAATGTGGCAGGGTTGCGAGAGAAGATTATGAATGAGATTCATCAATCCCGATATTCCATCCATCCCGGCTCGACAAAGATGTATCATGATGTCAAGGAGCAGTATTGGTGGGATAACATGAAGAAGTCTATTGCAGAATTTGTAGCCCAGTGTCCCAATTGTCAACAAGTAAAGATAGAACATCAGAAACCCGGTGGATTGCTTCAGAATATAGAGATTCCGACCTGGAAATGGGAGGTGATTAATATGGACTTCATTATTGGATTACCTCGCTCTTATCATAAGTTTGACTCCATCTGGGTGATAATTGATCGACTTACAAAATGTGCCCATTTTCTGCCAGTTAAGACAACTTACACGGCTGAAGATTATGCGAAGTTGTATATCAAGGAGATTGTTAGGCTTCATGGTGTGCCGGTATCTATTATATCAGACCGAGGAGCTCAATTTACGGCTAACTTTTGGAGGTCTTTCCAGAAGGGTTTAGGCACACAAGTAAATCTCAGCACTGCATTTCATCCGCAGACTGACGGACAGGCTGAACGTACCATTCAGACACTGGAAGATATGCTACGAGCATGTGTTCTAGATTTTAAGGGAAATTGGGATGACCATCTTCCACTCATAGAATTCGCCTACAATAATAGCTACCATTCCAGTATTAAAATGGCCCCATACGAGGCACTATACGGGAGAAGATGTAGATCACCAGTTGGATGGTTCGAAGTCGGTGAAACAGAATTATATGGGCCAGATTTGATTCACCAAGCTATTGAGAAGGTGAAAGTGATACAGGAGCGATTGAGGACGGCACAAAGCAGGCAAAAATCTTATTCCGATGTATGACGTCATGATCTGGAGTTTGAGGTTGGTGATTGGGTTTTCCTGAGGATCTCACCAATGAAGGGTATTATGCGTTTTGGGAAGAAAGGTAAGCTGAGTCCAAGGTATATCGGGCCGTATAAAATTCTTCGACGAATTGGACAGGTTGCTTATGAGTTAGAATTGCCATCCGAATTGGAATTTGTCCACCCGGTATTCCATGTATCTATGTTGAGGAAATGTATTGGAGACCCTTCTCGAGTCGTCCCTATCAAAGATGTACAAGTTACAGAGGACCTATCATATGAAGAAGTGTCAGTGGCGATATTAGATCGACAAGTCCGCAAGCTGAGAATAAAAGATGTAGCTTCCGTTAAAGTATTGTGGAGGAACAAAAATATGGAAGAAATGACATGGGAAACAGAAGAGGAGATGAAGTCTAAATACCCTTACCTATTCCAGAATGAAGATTACAAGGATGCTGGTGGAAGACAGGATACATTGGAAGGTGAAACAGCTCTATGAGGTAAGCAATAATTTGAGAATACTCCTCCTTAATACAAAATGGTGATATGTAGATAATGTAAATATGCATAATGATTTGTGTAGCCTTGTGAAGCCATATGTTGGGCTTAATTGCTTGCAAGTTTTGCTAGTGACCATTTTATAAGGGAAAATTGACCGGAAATTTCCATTGGAATCCACGATGATTTAAACTCCCCATGAACCCTTACATTCGAAGACGAATGTTCCTAAGGGGGGGAGGGTGTTACAACCCATATCCACATGTGTTAGTTCATTCCATATATTAGTTAACATAAATCCAAGAAGGAATTATCTTTGAGATGATAAGAAGTCAATCCTATTGGTCTTAAGTGATACAAGAGTGTATAAGGGTGATTAACAAGTATTAGAAGTTAAATGAATCAAGGATGTTGTAACTCGTATTTTCAGGTAAATCTAGAGGTGCTTAATACACTCAAGAGGTCATGTATTAAGGTATTTTAATCATATAATATCCTTATCATAAGTCTTGAAGTCACACGAGTTATGAAACAAAAGTCGACAAACGTTGTCTCAACTTAGGTTCATAATTTTACTTAAACATTAGGTCAAATGTTTATAATCTTTTCTCCTAATTTACAAGGAATTACGGGGTGATCTACCAACCAAATTAAATATCTACGAGTCTATTTTCCAACACATTAAACTGTTCATCGATACGATCTCGGAGTAGATAGATATTCGCATTTTTGCGAGACTGCGCCAAGTACCTCTCTATGGGGCCCACTAAGGCGGTTTAAGATATTTGGACCTATATAGGATGCCTCCAACCCATTTTAAGTCATTTATTCTCACTATTTTCAGACCTTAGAACCCTAGGAACATCCTCTCAAGGTTCTCTCAAGATTCAAGACCCAAAAAAAGGGCAAACAACACAAATCAAGTGTCGGGAATTCCGTGGCGCTAGTAAGTCTCTTGTTCTTCTTGTTGTTGCTCATTTTTGTGTCGTTCCAGCTCATGTGGGAGGTTGTTTTAAAGGGTTTATGTTCTGTAAATACTCCCTCATGTTCTTAATATCAATCCTAGGTGATTTCAAGCCTTCTAAAGTGATTCTAGTGCCGAAAAACACTAATTGATCGCTAGTTTCGCTTTTTTGTTGTTGTGGCAGCATTGGAGGGATATTTCATGGAAATTTAAGGTCAAATTGGAGTTGTTCTTTCTGTATAAAGGTAAGGAACCTCTTACTCTATATGTATTTAAGATTATCCAAGTTGCGGCTAAGCCATTGAAGCTAGAACTTGTGAAATATATATCGAAAGGCTTGGTAGTAATGTTATTGTTTTGTGGACTGTTTTGCGTTGCTGTTGGGCTGCGTATTTTACTACTGTTTTGTGGAGTTTTGGAGGAGGAAGGGTGTGGAGAAACACCATATATATGTAGGGTTGTGGGATGATAGTTATTCGTAACATTTCCGGGTCGTTTGACACGACTACGGTGGTCGTCGTATGTATGGAGTGATTAGGCTGTGCGTGGACTATTTTGGGAGGCTCAATATGTTTATTATTGATGTTGTTTGGGCTGTTTGGTGATTGTTTTGAATGGTGTGAAGTCATATATATAGGGGAGGTGCTGTCCGTTTCATCGTAAAATAGGTTGTGGTCGATACATAATAGTTATGACGCTTAAATGATAATGATAGTATCGTTTCTCTTATTGTAGACTAAGGAGTTTTGACAATTGCATAGCTTGAGATTGGGGCAGTATATACAAGGTATGTGAGGCTATCCCTTTCCTTCTTTTGCACGACTCCGATTGTACATAATGTAATGAACGAGCTTCCAAGATACTCTACTCTTAGAAGCTAGTAGTACTTACATTGTTTTCCCTCTTATGGAACGATTGATGTTAATGATGCTTCTCTTATTCTTATGTTATCAATGTTGTTGGTACTTCCTGATTCTTATAAGGTTCATAGTGAAGAGTTAGTCCTAATAATGTGTATAGAGGATACCGACCTTACGTCACTCCGAAAGGTTTAGAATGTGATTCCATGAGTCGAGCATGCATTATATATATGTATCTATTTTACTCTACCGAGCCACGCTATAGTTGGACGGGTACGACACCTATTGTGCAACCACTGATCAGTTGGGTTTTACCGATCTCCACGTGGCTGGGTACGATTCTACCGAGCCTTATGATGGCCGGGTACGTTTTTTACAGAGCCTATTATGGCCGGGTACGATATGATGATGATGATGCCCACAGAGGCAAATCTTTTAAAGGTTTATGTATTTATACATATGTATCATGCATTTCATGTCAGTAGCCCTCAGAGGTACAAAGATGTTACAGGTTGTATATTCTCTATCCTTGCTTACATTACTGATCGTATTTATGGTTCCCTACCTTACATACTCAGTACTTTATTCGTACTGACGTCCTTTTATTTGTGGACACTGCATGTCGTGTTGTAGGTCCTGATAGACAGGCAGGTGCAGCTCCCCACCACAGTAGGCTGTCCAATTCAGCGGTGATTGGCGAGATCCCTTCTCCGGACTTGCCTTGGTCTTGGTATGCATTTCTGTTATAGACATTATGGGTATGTCGGGGCCCTGTTCCGGCTATGTTGCAGAACTTATGTTCATTTAGAGGCTCATAGACAAGTGTCGACTCATGTATAGTTTGGTATGCCTTGTCGGCTGGTTTTTGTTATATAGTCTTTCATGGTAGCGTGGTAGCTCATACGTTATATGTAGTTTCTTGATTGTCTGGTTATCCCCTGCTATGTATGTTCATGCCGTCATATTTTATTGTTGGTTGTCCATGATCCAGGTCTACCTTTTATATTGATCTCGTCAGCCCTAAAAGATAATAATGAAGGTTAGATGAAATGTACGTTGGTGCTCGGCAAGTATGGTCGGGTGCTAGTCATGGCCCTCCAGTTTGGGTTGTGACAACAACACTTTACTTATCACTTGTTATAAGTAGCATACATTCTTATAACCTTAAAATAATTTCATCCATGAGTCTACATCGATTAACTGAAGATGAAACTTTAACGTACGAAAATGCGAGATGTTACATCCTTCCCCCCTATAGAAACATTCATCCTCGAATGTTTAACTCCCCGGGATCTATATAAATTTTTGCAGAGTCCCCTTTGTAACAGTACTACTACCAACACTTCCTGTAGAAACTCAATAATTCAATGCCACATAGGACCACAATCATCAATAATGACAATGGCCTTACACGATCAATGACAATAACTAACACAAGAATCCATACATGTACCTTAAGGTTGTGATGTCTCAGTCGGACCCTTCTCTAGAAGAGAAAATAAGTGAGGATATCTAGACTTCATGTATTCTTTGGTTCCCTAAGTCATTTCTTCCACATTATGTTTTTTCAAAGGTACTTTCACCGAAGCTACATCTTTAGTCCTCAATCTCCGAACATGTCTATCTAGTATAACAATGGGAGCTTCCTCATGTGATAGCTATTTTGTGACCTGAACATCGTATGGTCCAATGTACCGAGGGCTAAGCTTTCCTTTCTTACTGAACCTCATAGCATCTATGATTGGTGATACCTTTAGGAATACCCAGTCGTCAACCTGAGACTCCAAGTCTCGTTTTCGATTATCTGCATAAGACTTCTGGCGGCTTTGAGCTGCTAATAGCCTTTCTTGTATAAGCTCAATTTTCTCTATTGCATGTTGTACCAATTCTGGTCATACAAACTTAGTTTCCCCCAACATCAAACCATCCTATAGGCGACCTACACTTCCGTCTGTGAAGAGCTTTATATGGAGCTATCTGAATACTGGAATGATAGCTATTATTATACGTGAACTCAATAAGCAACAAATGAACACCCCAGTTACCCTTGAAGTCTATCACACAAGCCCATAACATATCCTCAAATGTCTGAATAGTACATTCAGCCTGTCCGTTTGTCTGGGGATGAAGTGATGTGCTAAGACTTACCTGAGTCCCAATCCTTTTTGGTGAGACCTCTAAAAATTACCTGTAAACTGAGCTCCTCTATCCGAGATAATTGATATAGGGACACAATGAAGTCATACCATCTCCTTAATGTAAAGCCTTGCATAATCCTCTGCAGAATATGTAGTCCTAACGAGCAGAAAATGGGTTGATTTTGTAAGTCTATCAGCAATCACCCATATAGAATCGAACTTACGCTAGGTACGAGGTAACCTACAATGAAATCCATATTGATTACTTCCCACTTCCAAGTTGGAATCTCTGTAACCTGCAATAATCCATTGGGGTTTTAATGTTCAATCTTAACCTGCTGACAGTTAGGGCACTGAGCAATAAACTCTGCTATATCCTTTTTCATTTCATCCCACTAATATATTTCCATGATATCATGATACATCTTTGTTGAATAACGAGAATAGTGAGTTTCTCCCACAACCTGCCGATGCAGCCCTACAACATTAGGGATACATAATCGTCCTCGCTATTTGAGGACCCCATCTCCTGGAATTTCAAATGGTGTCGTCTCCTTCTGAGGGGTTGTATCCTTATAATGAGCTAACACAGGATCCTCGTATTGTCATTCCTTCACTTCAGTTACTAAAGAGGATGTTGTTGTGTCCTGAATAGGAATTCTGGTATCACCTGAATCCAATAATCGAACTCCAAGACTAGCTAGCTGATGAATCTCATAGGCTATTCCTCTCTTCTCTGACTGTAAATATGACAGGCTACCCAGAGACCTACGGCTGAGGGCATCGGCTACTACGTTCGCCTTCCTCGGATGGTATAAAATATCAACGTCATAGTCTTTAAGTAGCTCCAACCATCTCCTTTGACGTAAATTCAATTCCTTTTGCTTGAAGATATACTGGAGGCTCTTATGATCAATAGATATCAACATGAATGCCATACAAGTACTGCCTCCACATCTTAAGTTCATGAATCACCGCAACAACTCTAAATCGTGGGTCGAGTAATTATTCTCGTGCTTTTTTAGTTGTCTAGAAGCATAAGCTACAATCTTACCATGACGCATCAGTACACAACCCAATCTAATGCCTGAAGCGTCATAATAGATAGCATAACCATCAGTTCCCTCTAGGAGTGTTTGAACCGATGCTGAAGTTAGTTTATCCTTCAATGCCTAGAAACTCCGTTCGCAAGTATTAGTCCACTGAAACTTAGATCCCTTCTAAGCAACTTGCATAGGTATTCTAATCTTTTAAAATTCATGAAATCCCCTCTTTTGAAGGCTCAAATCACAACTACACCCTTATCCCATTACCAGGGCAGCATTCCACCTCTTTTAAAGGCTACTAGTCTTAGAATCCTTTGAGTTCATTCAGGCTGTACAGAGCTTTCTATAACTTAGAGAAACCATCAGCTCTCTTATTTTCATGGGCTTAATCCCGAGGACTTATCCATTCTCGTCACCTTTTCACTCACCATTTCTTATCCTTACTCCTGTCTTCCTAAAACCTTGTTGCTCTACCATACTTTAGCTTGCGACCTACACATATCTATTTATACTTATTCGCAACCTTCCTTCAACTTTCTTGCACCATATATTTCCTTAAGTTATTTTGGAACATCAAGTGAGACATCACATCATCACACTACTTTTGTCAAAGGTGCTGGAAGAGAAGAAAATCCCTTTACAAGTTTCTTGTAACAACCTACCAAATCGAGAAAGCTAAGAACCACCATCAGTGTTGTAGGTCTAGGTCAAGTCTTTAATGACTCAATCTTTTATATATTAACCCAGATACCTTTACTTGAAATAATATGCCTAAGGAAAGCTACAGAATTCAACCAGAATTTACATTTAGAGAATTTTGCATACAACTTTCCTTTTTGTAGAACTCTGAGCACAATACGCAAATGATCTGCATGCTCAGTCTCTGAACAAGAATACACCAATATAACATCAATAAATACAATTATGAACAGATCTAGAAAGGGTTTGAACACACAGTTCATCAAATCCATGAATATTGCTAGGGCATTAGTCAAACCAAATGACATGACACGAAATTCAAGGTGCCCATATCTGGTCTTGAATGCTGTCTTCGGGATATCTTTCTCCTTAACCCTTACCTGATGGTACCCAGACCTCACGTCTATCTTCGAGAAACACTTGGAACCTTGCAACTGATTAAATAAATCATCAATCCTCGGGAATGGGTACTTATATTTGATCATCACCTTATCAACTGTCTATAATCGTTACACATCCGCAAGGAACCATCTTTCTTCCTCACAAATAACACAGGTGCTCACCACGGTGATGTACTAGGTCTGATAAAGCCTTTTCTAGCAAGTCCCTTAGTTGTTCCTTAAACTCTTTCAGCTATACGGGTGCCTATTCTATAGGAAGAAGTAGATATTGGTTGAGTATCTGGTAGTAAGTCAATAGCAGACTCAATTACTCGCTCTGGCGGATGACCTAGAAGTTCATCGGGAAAAAACATAGGGAAACTCACTAACTATAGGGATTGATTGAACATTTGGTGACTTTACTTTGACATCTTTTACCCGAACTAAGTGATAAATGTAATCCTTTCTGATCAATTTCCTTTCCACGAGATAGGAAATAAATCTACCGCTCGTCAATGCCGTAATACTTTTCCTCTCCAAAAAACAGACTCTCCTGGGAATTGAAATCGAACCATCTTTGATCTACACTCAATGTTCTCATAACAAAAAGCCAACCAATCCATACCCATTATAACATCAAGTTCTACCCAACCGAGCACCACGTACCTTATCTTTGTTTATTATCAAACCTATCACGGGCCATTACGGGCCACATTGCCATATATATAACAATATTAGGACTTAACTCGCATAACTAATTTAGAAAAAGGTTTATATAGATACATAGGGGTTGACAATGCTGTAGACATGTCATACCCAAAACTATACTTGTGATACCGTCTGCAAAACTTCTAAGAAAAAATAACCATAATATATATAAGTCGGGACAGGGCTCCTTACGTCCTCATAAAAAAACCTAACATATTCATAACCCTGACTTCGGTAACACTACAAGAAGAAGTGGAGCTCACCAACTAAAAGCTGACATCTGGAGGATGTTTACAGCAAAGGGTCCTTGCCTCGTCCTATATGAGAGCCTCGATCAGACACACTTCGAAGCAAAATCTTCATATCCTCATCAGTTACCTTCCTCCTCTAGGCTCAACTACTATCCTCTTCCTCTGCATATCCCATAACATACACAGACGAACCTTGATTGACGGACTCCCAAGACTATGGACTATCTGGAATCTCAGAAGAGGTGGTGTCCGCAAATATCCTGACATAGTTTTGAGCCTGAGGGGAACCCGGTTGTTCCAATTCGTGCATTACTCCCCTTATACCTTGATCAACGGGCCCTGATAATGAAGCTAAGGGCCTAGGTGAGGTCAGAACTTCTCTCACCCTATCTGCTGTCGAAATGATTGAAACAACTCGAACGGATGACTTATATGGATCCTCGGATGGATCCTCCTCAATAGAACCCATGATCTCCGATGGGTCTGACTCCATAGTGTAACTTATATCTCATTCTAACACTTTCGTAGCCTTCTGACCTGTGCAAGCGGCTTGCGCCTGTCTTCTAGTAGTAATAGACATCACTAAAAATATAAATAATGTAAAGATTAGGAGTGGATACTTATGACTCAGTTTTATCGCACAATCTGTATTAGAAAGAAAAGTAACCATCCTAAATATCATGTGATGATACCCAATTTTTCCCTAATATATGTTAAAATATGCATACACACTTTCAAAATATTGTACATGCATTTAAAAACATGCACAAGTATTTTACAATTTTTAAAGATCTTAAATCAATTTATTTCTGCATTTTTAATTATATAAATATTCAATAATTGTCCCATATATTACTTTACAATGATTTAGTCACCTAAATTCATCATTTATGTTAATATGAATGTTCAACTATTTTAATTGCATTTTATTTACAATTACATTTGCATTTTAAGACTATAATTGCATATTTTGCAAAAATAGCCCCTACATATGAATAACTACGTTATCTAAACAAAAAATGACGTTTTATATTTTTATCATGTTAAGTAATTATTTTAAAACATCTTTATGCATAAAAATCATTTTCATCATTTAATTAGCTATTTTTACAAATTATTTTATTAATTAATTAGGTATTTAACAAATAGCCCTTTTTACTAAGTTTAATTTCGGACCCCCCCTAATTAAACTCAAGCCCAATTCAAATCAACCTTAGCCCAATTAAATCCTACCGACCCAAATCTCCTCTAATCGTGGCCGTTGATCTATGAGATCAACGGTCCACATTCACTATTTCCATTTTTAATCTAAACGACCCCTAACCCTAGTCATTTGTTAAAACACTCTGCCCTTGAATCCATCTTCTTCTCCATTATCTCTGAAGACATCCCTAACCCTAGCGCCATTACCCCCTAAATCCCCCAAACCCCTTCGATCCCCGATTAGATATGGGGTTATTTGGTGTTTTGCTACCCTATCTAACCTGTTACATCTTCTGGTTGTTCGATTTCATTGATTTATAAGAGAATCTCAAAGAGATTCAACCGAGTTTTTGTCGAAATCTATCTTACATGCCTGTCTTTGGCCATTCTCGTTTGTGAGTACTGTTCCTTGCCTATTTTTGGTTCGAATATATGGTTTTGGACCGAGCTTCTTTCATCTCTGCTATTTTCGATAAAACCATAGTCTTATAACTACTTGGGTCTGTCCAGATCCTTGTAGATTTGGAAGGTTTTAAGTATTATTTGATATTTTTTCAAAATCCTTATACTTTTGTTACTACTATTCCGATTTTAGCACTTCTCTGAAATTAGGGTTTTCATCCCAGATTTCTTCAAAAGGTTTTCTTTCTTTCAAGTGCTTAATCTGATTATTTTTTACTCGTTTGGGTAATTTTTGTGTATGTTCTTTAAACCTTAGGTCTCTTTCTATTATGACACTAATTTCTTCAATTTTCTTCCCATTACCTGTTTATTTCTGCCAACCTAATATGTTGATTGATTTTATTAGGATTCGAATCATATTTTCCTATTAAAATCAGTATTTTCTGTGATTTTATGTATTTCCTTATTTGCGACTTTGATTAGTTGTATTTTCCTTAATTAAACTGTTAGTATGGGTTGAGGATTTGAGTGACTCCTATATGATATGAGATTGATTTCTTTCCTTATTTGAACCCTAGTTTTGTACCGTTAATTGATCCTCCCCAATTTAAGGGGTCTATTCCGGATTTCTCTATAGGAATTGATTCTCTAATGGGTTGATTGTTTTTATTTGATTACCCTTGTTTTACGAAGTGTGATTTTCTCTTTACCTTATTTGTTTTACCTCACTAAAGTGCTATATATACTCTCATTACTGATTCTTCAATACACTAACATAGTTCAAAAACACACAGACACACACACAAACCTTGCTCTCAAAACCTCTCTACTACTTGTGTTCATTGCATTGCCTAGCCGGCAGAAAGCCAAGGCTAGACCACTAAGTCATGTACATCTTTCACCTTCTGTTTACCATTTGTAACTGGTATGCCCCCTATTCCTAATGTCATTCATTATACTATGAAGCTTCAATCTATGTGCTCTCTTACCTGTTGCTTTACTTCTGTTGAATCCATGTCTTTCTATATTTCAAATGGCATGTCTACTTATGTGTTTAACTCTGTATTCTTCCTGTTTATTGCTTTGATTAGCATGTCTACTTCTGTTTAATCAAACCTATGTGTTTCCTGCTTTCATCATGTCTACTTCTGCTCAATTAAACCTATATGTTTCCTGTAATCAGCATGTCTATTTCTGTTTAATCAAACCTATATGTTTCCTACTTTCATCATGTCTACTTCTGCTCAATTAAACCTATGTGTTTCCTTATAATCAGTATGTCTTTTATTCTGTTTAACTAGACCTATGTGTTTCCCTAATCAGCATGTTTACTGCTTTTTAATTAAACTATGTGTTTCCTATTATCAGCATGCTTGCTTTTATTTCATTAGATCTATGTGCTTTATGTTTATTATTCCTAATCAGCATGTTTACTGCTATTCAATTAGACCTATGTGTTACCTTGTAGCCAGCATGTCTACTTTTGTTTAACCTATGTGTGTCTTGCTTTCAGCCTGTTTACTTCTATTTTAACTAGACATATGTGCTTCTGCTTTCAGCATGTCTGCATACTTGCTCATATCTAAATTAGACCTATGTCTGTTTACTTCTTCACTAGCATGTTCTTTCTATCCTGTTTTAAGTGTTCATCCCCTAACAGACTAATAATTTCCATGCTCCCAATCCCTGCTACCCCCTTGTATATGTCTGTCTGATTGATCCCAGCATGCCATATCTTTGTTTAGTGTCTTTCCATATGCTCACCCAGTAACAACTAGTAAACTAAGTTTAAACTTTGCTGAAAGTGATCCTGCTTCTGTTTATTGTTGGATTGCTGGAATTTCTTCTAAGTGTTGAATGACTCTATTTGCTCCTCACCTCCTGAAAATCAAAAACTATTTTCTTAAAACTATCTCCTGTTTTAAACTCCTACTCTTAGAACATCTAGGGTCCTACCCCTCTAGTGTGAGCATTGCCTAGGAGTCCATAAGACTCCTCTGAACTTTGACACACTGGGGCTGGCTCTCCAAAATTTGCTCACAAAATGTTTCTTTAAAGGTTTTCTGGTGTGAGCATTGTCCGGGGTCCCTGAGGCCCTTGGAAACTTTGACACACCAGGATACCATTGGGTGCATTATGAGAATATTGGCATGTTCATACTTGGTTGAAGGCCTGGTTTTTCCAGGTTTACTGTCTGGGCCTATTCATGCTCCCTATAGTTTAGCAGCCTCACTTCTGTGACTCATTATTTATGTTTGGTTTGTAATAATAATTTCTTTGTAAACATATATTGGGGATATTAGTAAAACTGGGAGGTATTCTTATATGTGTTTTGTTGGGAACGGGTAGATACCATGCCTATAGAGTTTGAAATCAGTTCCTGCATTTAGAAACTATGCCTATAGGTTTCTGCGATGTTTGTTTACTTATGTGCATTTAGATACCATTCCTATATGTTTAAAATCAGTCCTACATTCTAGATACCATGCAAATAAGGTTTAAATCAGTTTCTGCATGCATATAAGGTTTAAATCAGTTTTTGCATGTCTATAAGGTTTTAAAACCAATTTCTGCATTTAGATACCATGTATATAAGGTTTTGAAACCAATTTTTTACATTTAGATATCATGTCTATAAGTTTTAAACAGTTTCCACACCTAGACAACATGCCTATAAGGTTTAAATAAGTTCTCACATCTAGATACCATGTCTATAAGTTTTAAATAAGTTTCTACACCTAGACAACATGCCTATAGGACCTAATGAACCAAACTGTCTGCTTAAATTGTTTACTGGCTTATTGCGGTTCTAATTAACGATTAGATATCATGTTCATAGGACATCTCTGATCCACGCCTAGTGTAGGGCGATTAAAATATGGAAATTATAAAATTGTGCTTTGTTTAACTATTTGTGAACTGCCCAGATTCAGTTAGTCTTATAATCAGTAGGCAACTAATTAAGTACCTTCTGCCTCGCTTTAATAAAAACACTGCATATGTTTTGCTTTGTTCCCACCTAGATATCCTGCTATAGGACTTCTATAGTGTTTGAAATACTGTTGTTTGAGACGTGCAATTGTCTGCTTATTTGTGGAGGTAAAATGTGAGCCTTTAATTGTTCCTTTATCTGACAGTCCTATTTGTTTTGCTTGTCGCTTAAATTTTCTCCTTTTAAACACTATAGGAAAGTCTAGATCCACCTTAACTAGAAGTCCTAAACACCTCCAGGACCATAAATAAGGGACGGGTAATGGACTCATGGAGTACGTTTAGTTAGAATCGCTTATATAACCACTAAGGGAAAGGTAATTGGGGAGTAAAGGATGTGATGATTTGTGCGCTAATGCTATGTGTATCACCCCAACTTGGGTACGATTACCAAGTATTGCACAGAAGTGATCCTCTAGGCTAAAAAACCTAGAACCCCCTTTACTCCTTGTTTTAAATGAATATCCATTTGTCTAAATTGCTTTATTTGTTTATAAGACTAATTCACCTAATTCGAGTTTGGCTGGGACCCACTGTTGTGGACCTCGAGGGGTTCTTAACACTTTCCCCTCAAGGTTATGTTGAGCCTTACCCAATCTCTGGTAATGCAAACCGGTTTTATGAGTTATTTGCTTTAGGTGCTCTAACGCACCTTAAATCCGTTAGGTGGCGACTCTTCGAATTCCATACCCAATTCCCAAAAGAAAATGAGTTGTCACAAAGAAATGTCGAAATCCGGACTCCGCGAGGAAAAATGGTGGGCGACATCATGTAGCCTCTTATTTATAAGTGTGCTACACAACATACCCATAAACAAGACTTTACGAGATTCGGTTTGTAGACAACCATAGGACATAACTGCTATGATACCACTTAATTCTTGTGGTAAGTAATTTGGGGCCCAAGGAAAGGCCTAACCCTAAGTCAAATAGGAAAAAATTCATAATAGGCTAAGATTTCAAATGAGTTCGCATAAGTCCCTACTTTGAACGAGAATATCAAAATGTGTATAAGGTTTTATGGGATATACAACCTATAATATGAAGGGTCTTCAATTCTAGTTTCCAACACTTCAAACCGTTCGTCATTTGGACATTCCTACACAAAGTTATGATCAAATTACCAAAGGCTGGAAAAATGTGATCCTGTGTCAGATATGTGATCGCAAAAACCATTATGCGGTCCGCATACTCGATATGCGATCGCAAACTTGGTCGCAAACTGGACCAGTGTAGCCCAGTTTTGGGAACCGAGTTTTGCGACGCATTTGCGGCAAGCATACCCATTATGTGGTCCATTATGCGACCGCAGACCCGCATCCGGAGGGTAAATCTTCCTATTTTTATAACCCGACCCCATTTTAATATATAGTCTTTGGGGCTTTATTTGGGGTCATTTTTATACTAATTTTAGAGAGAGTTGAGAGCATTTTAGAGAGATAAGGAGGAACCCAACATTCAATCATCCAATCTTGCATCAATTTTCAAGAATCAAAGAACCCAATCACAAGTTCTTCATCTAAGAGGTAAGATTCTATACATTAGACTTTAATTTTGAGTTTGGGGTATAAGATGGGGTATTGAGGTATGATTCTTGGGTGTAATACTATTATGTATACATGCATGTACAAATTAGGTTTGTGGAAAGATTGTTGAACATAAATAAGTAAAGATTGGGTTGCGAAATGAAGGAAACCTTGTAAAAGAGATTTGAAATCAAGATGCTCAACTAGTATTTGATAAATTGCTCAACTGAGCTGAAACCATGAATACCTTCCTAATTTGTGTTCAATTTTGTTATGTCTTAAAGTAGATTGGGATTGCTAGAATTTCCGAAACTTTGTAGTAACTTAAGGAAAGCTTAAACAAGGTATGTATGGCTAAAACCCCGTCTTATAGAAATTGAGCTCTATTGATGTTTGTGTAAATGTGGTAAGACTGAACTTTGGATTCTTGCTTTGATTGATACTTTACATGAATTGGTATTGTGACCCTATATTTGTGAAAGATGCATTCCAATATGATCAATGCGCTATTCTTGATAACTTAAAAAGGGTGCAAGGAATATGAATCATGTATTGAAATGCTAAGACCTTAAATTGAGATCGGAGCTGCATATATTATGCCAAACTATGTGAAACCCTCTATGTATAGAGATGTTTGAAGTAATCAAATAAATTTTGGAAAATAGAGTGTGGCCAATGTGCCGAGAACTTGAATTATAATTGTACCTGGTGATGCCTATGACATGAGAAAATATGAACCAGATTATGAAATGAGCCTCGACTTTGCTTTCCATAAATGACTTCAATAATAAAGTGCCCTAAAGTCTTTATACACAATTTATGACATAAGTGGTTGTTCGAGATAATGTCTTGCCTTATGAGTACATCCAATGTGATCCGAGTTGTTACATACTTCAATATTGAAATTGTATATTGTCATGATTGGAAAAGAGTAATTCAAGAACACTTGATGAAATTGCTTGCTTATGCCTTTGATGTGTGTTTTTATTGTGGTTTGGTGTATCCCCTCCTTTTTGGAAGAATCCGTAGTGTTTAAAGTTCAATTGTTAATAAACTTGAGGTGTATGATTTCTGAAAAATTATATATGCCCATGGTTCATGATTCTTCTCATGTGTACTTGACATCTTGAATTGAATGGCTTGTTGTTGAAATTGATATTGATGTGAAATATGTGGAAATGATGTGAAATGTGGGAAAGAAGAGATTGAGTTATGAAATGTGGCCTAGTGCCAAGTATGATGTGATAAGTTGTGGCCCCAAGTGCCTATGAAATGATATATGTGAAATGAATTGATTAATGAGAAGGGAACAATGCCTTGGTAAGGCGGCCTAGCCGATCGGGCCGAGATCGGACTCCACTCAAGATAGCGGTGGTATTGTGAATGAATTCCGGAAAAGAAGGAAAATGAGATTGTGATTGAAGCATATGTCTCAAATGAGGCGACCTAGCCGATCGGATCGATATCGGACTCCGCTCAAGATAGCGGTGGTATTGGAAACATATGATGAATAGTATGGAATGCCCCAAACTAAAAAGCTATGGAAAAATAATGTGGAAGTTGTATGATTTTTTTATTTGATGATGTGGTGATTGTTACAGCTTTTGATTGACCTATATGATTTCTTTATTCTTGTTTGATAGTTCTTTCTAATGAGAAGGTGTTTATGATTTCTTTGTTCTTGTATGATAGTTATTTCTGACTAGATGGTGTTTAGTTATACATACTAGTGCTATTCGATGGCACTAATGTCCATTTTGCCGGAGGCGTTACTTCTTTAATGGATGTAGGTGTTTCTATAGTAGACAGTGTTGGTCACAGCTAGTGTCGCATCATCCTTTCAGCTGACTTGGTGAGCCCCACTTCGTTTCGGGGTCCTGTTTCATCTATTCATCATGTACTTTGTATTTGAGGTATAGCCGAGCCTTGTTACCGGCATTTCCATATTACATTACTCTTCAGTTGTGTTTAGAGGCTCCGTAGATAGGTTGTGGGTAGTGTCGGGTGTTGGAATTAAAGTAGAAATATTGATGTTTGGCAAAGATTTATAAAACTTGTAATATTTTGATAATTATGATTTAAGCTGCTAATGGAAATGAAATGGAAGTTGTTAATGAAATACTTACTAAGTATGATTAATGGAATCCATCTCCTATTTATTCATGAATTAGTTTGGGTAGAATGAAACCTAACAGGCTTGCTCAGTCGGGTTTACTAGGTTGAGCGTCGGTCGCGCTCCTCGGATTTTGGGGCGTGACATACATAATAGACTTGGAGAAAATATAGAGTAAAGGACTCCACCTGTATGTCTGGATAACTTTGTAAATCATGAAATAATTATAGTGTCATGCATATACGTATGATTGTCATGTCGTACATAGGTACATGTTTCATAACATCATCAGCCTCTGAGGGCGTTCCATCATATCATCTCGGCCACTGTGGGCAAATTCATCAACGTATAGCAGTTGATCAGGTGGTAGTGCGTATATAACACCATAACCTTTCCCATATCTCATATACATACATATATACGCGTATATAATGCCATCTGGTCATAGGTCAATGTACATGAATGCAATGCATGAAAAGTACATTAATAAAATCTTTCGGAATGTCATAAGACCATTTTGCCTTTGAGTAATATCGTAAAGTAAACCTTTTCAACTTTCGTATTCTTCTGAGACCCATGAAGAGATGATAGAATATTATGACACATGAAAATTCAAGAACATAGATATCTCTAATACTTCTATGAATAGAGTCATTTATGGAATTTGTGCATTTGCTCGTTTCGTATAGATCACACCATAAGAAAGAAGGGATAGCCTTAACATACCTGTGGTAGGGAAAAATCCGTATAACACTCTTGGAAAAGGTTGCACCATACTCCTTTAGAATCGCAAAATTTTACATTGTTGCGGCTTTAGCAATTCTCATTGGAATTATTTGGTTGCAAAATGTTTGGTTGAAATCTTGTAAGAATCGCTTGAAAGAATCACGTTGTTAAGGTAATGTTTTAGAATCTCATTGTAGAGTTTTGGTAAGGAATTTTGTAGGAATCTGATTTTTTCAGCTAGATTCTAAAACTAGTAATTTCTATTAGGTTCCACATTTTATCTTTCCCTACTGCCCCATCCTTGTAGCTAGATCAAGAAAGAACCAACACTTCCACTGTAGTGTCCGAGTAGATACTGTTACTTTCTCTTGAACCATAGTAGTTTTTTTAGAATGAAAATGTTGTTTTTGTTATTCAAAATTCAAGAACTTTGCTGAAGCTTTCCTTGTGATTGTAGAGGTTTAAAATGATTTTAGATAGTCTTTTTAAGCCCTTGGGTGTGAGTCCCACTTATGTGGTAACTAAGCCATCATTCTTTCTTTATTTACCACCTTATAACACAAATTTAAGAGTCATCAAATGGACTTTGACGTGCTGCCACATTGGGAGATTTAACTCCTTATCCAAATGTCTTAATTTACTCAATTAGCTTAATTACATAATTAATCTCCCACTAAAAATCCATAATTACCCAATTTTTCACGTAATTAAGAATTATCTCAAATTACTTAAAATACTACTCACTTTAAATACACCTTACTATCATGGTCATGTGCTACCTTGTAAGGCACTAGTCCATAAATACTGGATATTTTATCTCGAGCCATATTTAATCCAACATATCAAACTTGGACGAAAATTCAGTTTCCTTGACTTGCTTCCCCTCTCACCTTCATGAATTTATTCATCACTTGCTTGAAATAGCATAATCCTTATAATCTCCAAATAATCTTTTACTTGGACTGATGTCAATAACCTCAACGTACAATGCTACAGGGTGCAACATCGTCGTAACTTAATACTGTGAAGCGTAACATCACCGTAATGTAATACTGTAGGGCGCAACATTATCGTAACTTAATACGGCGAAGCGTAACATCATCGCAATGTAATATTGTAGGACGTAACATCATCGTAATATTGCAGGGTGTTACAGGATCGGTATCATACCGGTCACGTGTACTTCTACCCCTCATGGTTGGATGATAATCTAGGGGGATATTCAAGCCAAGGGTTGGTCTAGGAAACATTATCATAGACGAAGTTACCGAAGCATAGGTGAAATCTAACAAATTGTGCAAAAGGGTTAACGAGTCCGAGCACCTGGAGCGACACAAGACCGATATGGAACATATCAATGAATTGAGAGAGGGATATTATATCAAGCGAAAGGTTGGAGTATCTGGAGTACAGTCTGATGGAATTAGAGGGAAAGATGAGGAAGAGATTTATCGATTGCCAGAACGCTGAGGGATGCGAAGGAGGACATTTAGCAAGGGCATACTTACTGCTGAACCTGTGCGAACTAGGGGATTTGATCGACAAGAGCATCCAACCTGGAGAAGGTCCTTCTGGGAACAAGTAGATTAGGTTTATTTGCTTTTTCAAATATAATAAGGCCAAGTGCCATTAGTGACTTATCTTATTTAGTGTCGTTTTGGGTTTATCTATTTTTACATTAATGAAGAGGAAATTATTGGCACTAAAATTCTCTAAATCAACATGTTGCTAGGCCTACCTCGAGCACAATGAGGCTCCCAGACTAGGACGCGAACTTACATTCCCGCAATATGTGTTTAAATACTGCAAACTTTTTAGAATCCTTACTGACTTGTTTACCTTTTGTTTTGCTTTATTTTTTATTATTCTCATCCCCTAAGGTTGGTTCGCACATACTGGCATCATCAGCATATCACACTAGATCTAAAGGCCATCCATCTCTTCCTCCTCCAAGTAATACGAAAAGTAAAGGAAAAGCTAAGATGGATGACTTGAGTGGTATTCGAAAAGAAAACGTTGAGAACATCAAAACTTTAAACGGTTGGAGCACTCCGACCCAGAATGAGTTGGTCCTGCGATTAGAGCAAAAAATACTGGAGTTGCAAGGAGAACTTAAGCAGTTCCACACCTTGGTAAACCTATCCCTCACCCAAAACGTCCCAAACGTTAACCAACAAAATGTTCAAAACCCAGCACCTCCTCAAAATACGCCATACCAACGTCCACAAAATCCTCCCGCACCCCATCAATATGCAGCTCCACCTCAAAATCCCAATCCTCTACCGGTACCAACTCCTCCACAACACCATCATCAACCAACCTAGTACCCACAAACGACTACCTATCACACTCCTCAGAACACACCACAACCTATCCTAGATCCTCAAAATTTGACCAACGATCACCACTATACCCAAATCCCTAGCACCCACCAAAACAAACCCATATACGTGGAAACTGTGCCTCACTCCACTCAACCAATCTCCTATACACCAGAATCTACTAAGAAGGACCTGATCATCAAGTACATGACCGAGGAGCTCAAGAAGTTGACAAGTTAAGTTCAGGGTATTGAAGGAGGTAAAGGTATAGAAGGTCTGAACTACGAGGATTTACGCATACAACCAGATGTGGAACTGCCGGAGGATTACAAACCTCCCATGTTCGAGATGTTTGATGGAACGGGTGATCCCAAGATTCATTTGAGGAGTTATTGTGACAAGCTCGTGGGGGTTGGAAAAGATGAAAAGATTCGAATGAATCTCTTCATGAGAAGTCTTACCGGAGATGCCTTGTCCTGTTACATAAGCTAGAACCCTAAGAAGTGGGCCAATTGGGTGAGCATGGTATCAGAATTTATGGATCTGTTCAGGTTTAATACAGAAAATGCACTGGATGTATTCTATATCTAGAACTTAAAGAAGAAGCCAACTGAGACATTCTCCGAGTATGCTACTTGGTGGAGGTCGAAAGCAGCCAAGGTCATACCAGCATTAGATGAGGAACAGATGAACAAGTTCTTTGTCAGGGCATAGGACCCACAGTATTATGAAAGGCTAATGGTCATTGAGAATCACAAGTTCTGCGATATCATCAAACTCAGAGAAAGGATTGAAGAGGGTATCAAAAGCGGGATAATGACAAATTTCGAGGCACTGTAGGCCACGAACAAAGCATTACAATCAGGGGGCATATCAAAGAAGAAAGAAGTAGGTGCAGTAATGGTGGCCCAAAGTCCAAAATCTCCACTAACATACTAAACACCTCCACCTACATACCAACCCTCACTTCCCAGATATTCCCAACTCGCCATCACCTATCACACTTATAACACTCAGCCAGCCTACTATCATTGACCTCCAACTCGTCCAAATTAATAGAAACCCTGACCTAACTTTGATCGCATCCACCCAGACAATACACCGCCATTGTTGAACCCATCGACCAGCTTTATGAAAGATTAAAGGCTGCTGGTTATGTCACCCTTATTCCTGTTGTGGCAATGGAGAATTCAACTCAATGGGTCAACCCAAATAAAACATGTGTGTATCATTCCGGTATGAAGGGGCACACCATTGATGACTGTCGGACATCGAAAGATAAGATCCAGACATTGATTGATAACAAGGTCATACAGGTGAAGGAAGTTGCACCCAATATCTGCAACAATCCTCTTCCTGATCATAGGGGTGATGGGGTACATATGATAGAGACGGATGAAGAATGGGATCCTGAGGGGTCAATCGGACTTATTCGGGAAGGTGATGACTTTAAAACTGCAGTCATACTCACTCCTATCGTGGTACAGATACAGCCGTCAGTCAAACTTGAGGTAACTGCATCGGTTCCATTTGAGGTAGAGGTAGAACCACCTGCAACCACACCTGTTCCATGTGAGGTATAAGTGGACACACCTTTCACAATGATAGTGGCAACCGCACCTCCTTTCAAATCCAACGCAATAACTTGGGATTACATTGCGGAAGCTAGGTGAAAGGAAAAGGCAAAGATGGAAGAATCTGATGCCGCACAGGGAATGATCAGAGCTGGAAGGATCTATACATCTGAAAATTTGGGAGGATCAAGCAAGGAGGCTGCTACCAAGAAACCTTTCATTGAAACTGTACCAGATGATCTTTGGAGGAATGTATTGGCTAGGGAATATTCTGTCGTCGATCATTTAAACAAAAACCCCCGCCCAGATATCCATCATGTCACTATTGCAAAATTCAGAGGTGCATAAGAATGCTTTGATGAAGGTGTTGAATGAAGCTTATATGCCAAACAATATCACCAGTGGAGAGATGGCCAACATGGTAGGGCAAGTATTGGAGAGTCACAAGATCACCTTTCACGAGGATGAACTACCTCCTGAAGGGGTAAGTCACAACAGGGCACTGAATATATCACGGTACAGTTTGAAGACAAATTTATTGCCAGGGTCCTAATAGATGGTGATTCTAGCCTCATGTAACACCCTATATTTCTAATAAGGGTGTATATGGTCATAATAATCATAATAATAATAATAATAATAATAATAATAATAATAATAATAATAATAATAATATAAGAAATAATCTATAAAAAAAAGGGAATTCGTGAAAAAAGGGCCGAAGTCCATTAGAAAGGAATGAAAAGAGGTAAAACAACAAAGCTTTCAACAAAAGCTTTCAAAAACCCTTCTGAAGCAAAAACCCATGGAAACAAATCGGAAGCAACAAACAAAATAAGAAACGAACAGAGAAAAGAAAAAGGGGGGAAAAGAGAAGAAGACGAAAACTTTGGGCAAAGGCCTTAAGAAGAATTGGGAGTTGAAAGTGAATGTATTAAAGCTCTCCTTCGACCCAAGATGTTAACCTTCTTCCCCAATCTGTTGAATTATTTCACAGCATTTATACAATTTTAGGTAGTACAAAAGAATTCAATATTAATTTTCTCTTATATATATATATATATATACACACACAAACACACACAATTACTATGGATATAACAAGGCTATAAGGATTTGGTTTAAGTACTGATAGGTCTAATTTTAAAGGAGTAAATCATACTAATTAGTTTGAAATTGATAGAACTATGGACTAGTTCTATGATTAAATATAAATTCACAAATTAGACTCAAACAGAAACCCCGATGATTGGACATTCTAAGTTAGCCATGAATTATCCTAAACAAGAGAATTAACATGAGATCGATATTATGTAATTATAGATTGATTAGAGGAATTTGTACGAATTGCTCGAGGTGAAGCATTTGGTATTTCGGTATGAGTACTGTGAGTAGTAATCTTACCGCAATTTGTGTTTTCATAACTTGCATGATTTACACATGATTTTAATATGAATATGTTACTACTTATTTTGAGTTGCATGTGGGACAAGTCTTTTACTCGATATGAGACCGAATAGTTATTTGATATGATTACCGTTGTTTTAAATATTCTTGATGTAACTAGATATATTTTACCGTTACTTGAATTTACTGTTATCGAAAGAAATTATATGATTTGATAAGAACTGAAATGCCCTATATTGTTTTAAAATAGTTTCTACGAGTATATATAGATTACAGAGACAAGTATAAATGGGAGTAGACATTGAAGGATCTCGTAGCTAACGGCGGGTTCGTTAGACCTGGTGAACCTTGTAATTACCGATTACCATTATAGCCCTCACTAGTGGGAAGGTAGAACTAGCATACCGTTACCGACTTCCCTCGAGTAGGGACTACCGTTATATTTGACTTCTTGCGAAGAAGTCCACAGTTATACCGATTACATGATTCGTTCATTGAAACCTCCCAAAATGTGAATACTGATAGTATACAGTGGTTACCGAGCTTATTACTGAATTGGTAATTATATTTTACTACAAGAAAAGCGTGATGAGACTGAAAATTATTCATTGTTTCTGAAAGGGCATTTTTATATATTTTCTCTTTGAGAAACTAGTATGTCTCTAACTTGTCCCCAAATAAAAACGGTTGTGGTTAAGTGTTATTACTCATTGAGCTAGCGACTCATTCCCCACTAATTTTTTTTACAGAGACAACAGTTGATGCAGGCGAGGATTTCGTTAATTAGAGCGCACAGGTTGATATTTCTCGGTGAGCCTCGCACTTGTTCGCGTGGGAAGAGGTTTTATTTATTGTTATGGTCTTTTCATTGAACTCTTAAAGTTGCTCCATAGTCATTATTTTATTGTCATGAGTATTCTTTTGTTATTATAGTCTTATGTTGAGTATCGTTCTCTTATCAAAGTTGGAGATAAATTAGTATTTCTAGTGGTTAGTTGGTGGTTTAGTTATGGTGGAGACTTGTATTGGTTAATTGACAAGTTGTCAATTGTTTGGTATGATATTAGAATGTTTGGTTGTTGATTTGAGACAAGAAAAATTTTGGGATGGTCCAAAAACTGGGGAAACTCTGTCCGATTTTCTATAAAATTACCGATGAGGCTTACTTGGGAACACTTGCTCCTAAGCGCTGGTCACAATCATAAATTGGGTCGTGACAAAATTGGTATCACAGCTTAGGCTTTAAGTCCCAAGGCATGGAGCAATGTTTAGTAGAGTCTTGTTCATGGGTATGTAGGCGCCCATACTTATGATCGTGAGGCTACTGAACATCTAGGAATGTTTTTCGTTCTTTCATTATTTGATCGTGCGTTGAGATAACTTGAGATTGACTTTGGAATAATTCTTTCGTAGATGGATAGGACACGCACACCCTCATCTGCTGGACGTGGTGCTACTCGGGGTGGCGGTCAAGTTGGGGTTCATCAAACTAGAAGACAGCCTGCTCCTCAACCTCAAGTTGGGAACATGGGTCAAACCCAAGCTGTTTTGCCAGATCAAATGCAAGAGCAGGGAGTTCAGAACGCTCCACCACCAGTGCCAATTGTAGTACCTACTGTTGCTTTACCTGCAGATGCAGTGGCAAGGTTATTAAATATGTTAGAGGCATTGGGGCCTACTCAAGGCAGAAGTTCAGCTCCTCAGGCTACCTTACAGACACAAGCACCTACAAAGACTCAGCCTTTCGGGAATAAGGAAGTATCCCTACACGAGTTCCTAAAATTGAAATCACCAAAATTCATAGGTTCCGATAATTCAGCAGATCCTCAAAGTTTCTTGAATGGGACACTTAAGGCATTACGTGCTCTTGGATATTCTAGTGAGAGAGACGTGGAGCTCGCAGCATACAAACTAGAGGATATGGCCAACACATGGTATGAAATGGTTTTGCTAGGAAGGCCAGCAGGAGCACCACCACTGACATGGGACAAGTTCACTAAGTTGTTCAAGAACCATTTTCTTCCAGATAGTCTGATGTAACAATATGCTACGGACTTTGAGAGATTGGTTCAAACTCCAAATATGGATGTGTCAACATATAACACTAAGTTTTGTAAGATGGCTATATATGTTCCTCACTTAGTGCCTACCGAAGAAGCTCGAGTTCAGAGGTTTGTTGATGGATTGGTTGGTCATCTATACATTGTAGTAGCCCCACAAATGAAGTCTTTATCCTACTCTGATGTAGTCGACCTTGCTAGAAAGATTGAAAACAAGGGACGTGAGGAGCGTGCAGCTAGTGATTTACATAAGAAGGCCAAGACTGGAGGGGCTTTCAGTGGCGGTTTTAGTGAAAATAGAAGAGCAGGAAATTAGGGAAAACAACAACAACAGGGACTCACATGTCTTCACAGACCACATTAGAGACAAGGTAATAGGGGATCATAACCTTCTAGACATCGTAATTCTAGGCAGATATATGCCACTACTCCAGTCTGCCAGACTTGTGGTAGATCACATTTGGGCGAATGTCATGTTCTAACTGGAGAGTGCTTTCGGTGTGGCCAGCTGGGACATCACTTGAGGGATTGCCCTCAGCCTTCGAGAAATTTCAACCAGGCTTCTATTCAGTTAGATGCACTGACTTAGACTGCTCGTAATACTTCAGGTGCTACAAGTACAGGAAATAGAGGTCGAGGTGCTGGAGACCGTGCTACTGTGAATCAAGGTCAAGGAAATGTTGGTAGAGGTCAGGCGAGAGTTTTTGCATTTACTAGACAGGATGCTCAAGCCTCGAATGCAGTAGTTACAGGTATTCTTTCTGTTTGTTCATTTGATGCACTTGCATTGATTGATACAGGATCTACTTACTCCTATGTGTCCTCGTACTTTGCTTTGAGATTTAGTAAACAGCCCGAGCTATTGAATGATCCTTTTCTAGTTGCTACTCCTATTGGAGAGTCTCTATTACCTGAATACGTGTATCATGCTTGTCAGATTCAGGTTGAGGGTAGAGGTACTCTAGCTGACCTTATTGTACTTGATATGATTGACTTTGACATGCTAATGGGAATGGATTGGTTATCTTCTTGCTATGCTATAGTCGATTGTCATGCAAAGATAGTAAGGTTTGAGATATCAAATGAACCCAGTTTTATTCTAAGATGGAGTCAAGTTCCAGAGACTTGCAAAATTGTATCTTTTATGAAGGAACAACGACTTCTAAAGAAAGGTTGCTTGGGTCTCTTAGCTATTGTAAATGATACAACAAAAGAAGCAGTTAGTATAGAAAATTTACCAGTAGTGAGAGAATTTTCTAATGTATTTCCCGAGGATTTACCAGGATTGCCTCCAGTATGAGAAATAGACTTTGGTATTGATTTGCTACCTGACACACAACCCATATTGATACCCCCATATCGAATGGCACCATAAGAGTTGAGGGAGCTAAAGCAACAGTTACAAGATCTGTTAGATAAGGGTTTTATTAGACCTAGTGTATCGCCATAGGGTGCACCAGTACTGTTCGTAAAGAAGAAAGACGGATTCCTGAGAATGTGCATTGACTACAGGCAGTTGAACAAGATAACAATATGCAATAAATATCCCTTGCCTCGTATAGATGACATGTTTGATCAGTTACAAGGAGCTGCCCACTTTTCAAAGATTGGCCTCTGTTCTGGTTATCATCAACTTAGAATCAAAGATGAAGATATTTCTAAGACTGCTTTTAGAACTCGATACTAGCACTATGAGTTTCTTGTAATGCCTTTCGGACTAACAAATGCTCCAACTGCATTCATGGATTTAATGAATAGAGTGTTCAAGCCGTTTTTGGATAACTTTGTAATAGTATTTATTGATGATATCCTGATATATTCTCGCAACCAAGGAGAACACGAGAATCATTTCAGGACAGTGTTACAAACATTGCGAGAACATCAACTTTATGCTAAGTTCTCGAAGTGTGAATTCTGGCTAGACTCGGTAGCATTTCTGGGACATGTTGTGTCCAAAGATGGAATTATGGTAGATCCTAAGAAGACCGAAGCTGTGCAGAACTGGCCCAGACCTACTTCTCCTACAGAGATTCGTAGCTTTTTAGGTTATAATGATTTTATAACCTAAAATGATTTTATAATAAATTTATTGCTTAAATTATCATTTATATTTATACTAAGCTTTGATTATTTTATGAATAGCCATATGTACATGTTATGGTTATAATTGTAATAACTTTGCAATAATAGCCCATGTGTGCATAATTACCTTATTTAACAAAAAATAACCTTTTGTATTTTTATAATATTAAGTAATTATTGTAAATCATTTTTATGCACAAAAGTCATTTTTATCATTTCATTAACTATTTTTTAAAAATAATTTTATCAATTAATTCGGTATTTAAATAATAGCCCATTTTCCTTAATCATTTTCGGACCTAACCCAATTACACCAGCCCAATTACTTAAAGTCCTAGCCCAATCCGCCTCATCCCAAACTAAATAACCCTTACCCGACCCATAACCTCTTCTAATCGTGGCCGTTGATCTCTGAGATCAACGGTCCACGTTATCCCTTTCCTTTTTTAATCTAACGACCCCCAAACCCTACCCATTGTCTCATTTGCGCTGCCTCTGAATCCTCTCCTCCTCTCTTCTCTCTCAGACACTCTCAAACCCTAGGGCGCCGTCACTCCAAAATTTCCCCAAACCGCTTCGATTCCTAACCAGATATGGGGTCATCTGGTGATTTACGGCCTTATCTGGCCTCATACCTCTACTGGTTGTTCGATTTTGTTGTTAAATGAAGGAATCTCGAAGAGATTCAACTCAGATTTGTTCAAAACCTTTTTATGAACCTACCTATGGTTATCTCCATTTGTGAGTACTATTATCTTCGTGTTTATAGCTTGAATCTATGGTTCTAAACCAAACTTTATTTCATCTTTGTCATTCTTTTAAAACCCTAGTCTCTTGCTACTCGAATCTGTTCAGATCCTTGTTGATCTGAGATAATTTAAGTTTATTTTATTATTTCTCTTTAAAAACTTTCTGTGTTTTCTTATTATTAACCGATTTTTGTCTTCTCTAAAGCTAGGGTTTTATCCCTTTAAGTTTCTGAAAAAATACTAAATTTTTAAGTGTTTAACCCTAATTTTCTTTGCTTGTTCGGCTGATTCTCATGATGATGTTCTAAACCCTAGGGTTTTTGTGTAGTGTATTCCATTGATTATTTCAGCATTTGCCCGTAATTTTTCATCTTTGTCAATTAAAAGAGATTGACTAATTTTATTAGGGTTAAAAATTATATTTTTCTGTTGAAATTAGTACTTCCCTTTGATTTTTACCTATTTTCCTTATTTGTGACGCCTAATGGATTACTTGCCTTAGTTAGTTTATTAGCCTTATTTCTTGGTTTTGATTTACTCTAATCGACTTATGATTTATCCTGCCTTATTTGAATCCCAATCTAAGTTGTTAATTGATTCTCCCCAATTTAAGGGGGTGTTTTCCGGATTCTGTGGAATTATTTGATCAAGTTTGTCCCAAATGAACTGGCTGATTTTTTATTTTCTTACCTTATTTGTGAACTCTAATTTTCTTCCCTTAATTGTCTTCTCTTGCTGAATGCTATATAAACTCCATTCTGATTTCTTTCAAAGACACGAACACACTCAGAAAAAAACACAGACACACACACACACACAAATTCTTTCTCTCATTCAAACCTTTCTGTTGCTTGTGTTTACTACATTGTCTAGTTGGCTGAAAGCCAAGTCTAGACTATTGGATTTTGTATACGTTCAACTTCATGTTTGCTATTTTCCTAACTGGTATGTCTATGTTTCTGTTATCGTTCAATATGCTATGTAATTATACTTATGTTCTTCCTGTCTACCACTTTTAAACAGCATGTCCATCTCTGTTATCATTCAATATGCTATTTGCTATAGATATCAACATGCCTTTGTGTGCCCTTATGCTTCTGTCAACTAGCATGCCTTAACCCCTGACCTATTTTTATGTGTTCCTAATTTCCATGCTCTCAACTGTTGCTACTTTTTCTGTATGACTGTCTGATCAGTAACTTAATCCCAGCATATTGTTCTCTATTTAATCTATGCTTATATGCTCACATAAGTAATAGCTAATGAACTAAGTCAATCCCAAGTAATGTGAAACCTTGTTTGAATTGATTGTGACCCTGTCCATTGGGGTTCATGTCTGAACCCTATATACATAATATGTTTCTGCTTTTAGTCTTTGTGATCTAGTTCTATTCACTTCTAAAAATCCCAATTGTTTTCTTCCCTAAAACTACTTTTATCTATTCTCAATTCCTACTCTTAGTTAACTAGGTCCTGCCACCCCTAGTGTGAGCATTGCTCGGGGTCCATGTGAGTCCCTTGTAAACTCTAACACACTGGGGTTTGATCCCTTATCCCTTTTCAACTACTTCTGAACATTTGTTCTCTAGTGTGGGCACTGCCCTGGGTTCTCGAAGCCCTTTGGGACTCTGACACACTAGAGATTTGGGTTCTTTGTGTTTTGCCAATAGTTACTGTGTATCTCTGAGCTTTGGAGCTATTATGGTTTGAAGGTCTGGGTTATCCAGATGCATTGGATCTGCTGCAGGCCTCCTAAGTTATATACTTTATTTATTTGCTTATGGTCTATAATAATTATTTATAATAACGATGGGGCAATAGTGAATTGGGGAAAACTTGGCCTGGTTTTATGTTTGCATGAGAATGGGGTAGAAAACCTGCTTTAGGTGTCTGTTTCTTTCAATTGTTTTCACTACTATATGTTAGATATCCTGACTATAGGTTATTTACTTGTTCAGTTATATTCTGTTACTACATGCGGTAGATAACATGCTTATAGGTATTTGTTTCAAAACGTTCTATTACTGTGTGCGGTAGATAACATGCCTATAGGATTTAATTTGTTCAACATGTTTTGATCCACGTTTAGACACCATGTCTATAGGAAGTTTCAAATTAATTTTGCATTTAGATACCATGTCTATAGGAAATTTCAGAATCATTTTTGCATTTCGATATCATGTCAATAGGAAACTTCAGAATCATTTCTGCATTTAGATACTATGCCTATAAGGTCTTAAGATTGGTTTTTCTACACTTAGATATCATGCCTGTAGGGTCTAAAAGATAAAATCAGCCTGCTAAAATTAGTAACTGTTTACAGCTCAAATACCCGGTTTATAAAATTCTGTCCGGCTATCACTTAGGCAATCATATAGGTTAATTGGATTCTGGGTTTAAAATTGCTATTTTCCTGCGACTTGAAACGTGCCCAGATTCGGTGGGGAATAAAAGATCAGTACGCAAAACTGATAGATATTCATTGTTTCGCCTAATATCTGTTGTTTATTCTGTTTATACTCATTTAGATATCCTTCATATACGACTTTTAAAATTATAAAACTGTTTTGTCTGAATGGCGTGCACTTGCTTTGTTTCTGTTTGTGGAGGTAAATATGAGCCCTTAAGTGACCTTTTATGTGATAGTCCTACTTGTTTCGTTTGTCGCTTAGTTTTCTCCTTTTAAACACCATAGGTGAGTCCAGAACCGCCTTAAATAGAGGTCCTAAACACCTCCAGGGCCACAGGTAAGGGACGGGTAATGCACGCATAAAGCACGTACTGGATGCTATTAGAACGCTTAGGTAACAATGATTAAGGGGAGGGTAATTGGGTAGTAAAGGATATGATGACCTGTGCGCTAATGCTACGCGTAACACCTCTATTTGAGGAAAGTTTACCGAGTATTGCACAGAAGTGATCCTATAGGCTAATAAACCTAGGACCCCATTTATTCCCGTTTAAATAATCTCTATTTGTTTAAATTGCTTATGACTAATTCACTTAAATTGAGTTTGGCCGGGACCCACCGTTGTGGACTTCGAGGTTGCCTAACACCTTCCCCTCAAGGTTATTTTGAGCCCTTATCCAATATCTGGTAATGCAAATCAATTTATGAGTTATTTGCTTTAGGTGCCCTAATACACCTTAAAAATTGTTAGGTGGCGACTCTTCAAACTCCATACCAATTCTGAAAAAGAAAGGAGTTGTTCCCAAAATATCGAAACCCGGACTCCGCGAGGAAAAAGGGGGCACGACAGTCACTATTTCACAACCGCCCACTGCCATACTGGAACCTGCTTCCGGACCATCTACTTCCATGCCTTCCTCAGTGCTCCTCTTCATCATACCCGTTGACTGCTCACAGGTTGAACCAAACACTCTCCAGCATCAACAACTGGATGCAGGCAGCAACTTCTAAGCTGTCTGTGCTATCTAGTTCAGTGGCATCCCAGTCAGTTCCCGCACAGCCCCAGGTGCCAGCTTCAGTGGAGGAGTCCCTTAAGGAGCTTCTGGACAACCAAAAAAATCTCCTAGAAAACCAAAAGCTTATTATGGATGCTCTTGCAGTTTAAGGAAGATCAATTAAGGAGCTGAGCAAGCAGACAAAGAAGTTGAAAAGGACTCAGGCCTCGAAGGAGTCGGTAAAGTAATTGAGGGGAGAGGTAGAGAAGATGAAGTCAGCTGGCGACTTACCATTAGAGCTTTTATTAGAGGATCCAGTACTAGCAGCTCCGGCAAAGCAGGTTTAGGAGCAGGAGACTGTGGGAGAGCCCAAGAGGAGGAGAGTGATGCCCCGGGTTGATGATGTGGAGATTCAGCTAGAGAACCCTGAGGGATGTGCCTCAGGCTAGCCACAGGACCTAGAGCCAAGTGATCCAGGCACCCATCCACAGAACCCCATGCAGACAGAGGACCCATAAGGAGTTTTCTTGACTCTCTAACCCCTTTTTGATCTTGTTTTTTGTTATTTAGCATTGAGGAAAATGCTAATTTTCATTTGAGAGGGTGGTCCTATTTTGATTTGATGATTTGATAGTTGGGTTGTAATGATGATACTATTTTTTTCTCTTTATGCTTATTTTTCGCTTTTGGTATGTATATAACTTTACCATTTATTTCACTATTCATTATTTTTCAATCTTGGTCTGTATATAAAGTTACGCTCTCATATATATATTCATTCCCTCTTATGTATATGAGTCTAAATCCCCTATTGTACATATTTAGTTTACTTTCCGCATTTTACTTCATAATATCTTTTTCAATTTTCCTTAATAGTATAGCTTCTTATTTTCATTTAGTAGCTTCTTTTTTGGGTCGTAGCTTCTTATTTTACAAGTTTTTTTATTAATAAACCTTTGGTTTTCTTAATGTCATGGTTCTTTCCAAAGGTAGAGTTTGTGTGAACCTGATGGCTCTTCCCAATTATGGATGGCATGACAACCTTCCTAAGGGTTTGAGTCTGTTTTCTTTTCATTTTTGTGTAAATAGTAGCTAGTGAACAATGGTGCCTCAGGCAAAGCTTCAATTGGTCCTAACACATTTACCTTTGACCTTATGGTTAAAAACAAATTGGTGTATATAGGATGGTGATAGTTGTGACCTTGAGACTCTTGTGTTGACTAAAGAAACATCGAGTGGTTTCTCGGAACCATTTGTGTTGCTCAAATGTTAGCTAAGGTTGTTGTGGGCCCTTGACTCTGTCTCTTTAGCAATCCTATAGTTTGTGTGGTGAGGTATTAATTTGCAAGTCCAATTCCCATGACAATGAGTCTAGAACTTGCCCTCAATGTTTGTCTAGGCGAAATCCTAAGTGTAGCTCAACTTGAGAAGTGATTATAGGCTCTCATTGATCTAAATTGAAGCTTGAAAACATCCATACCCTACCAAAAATGATATCCCTAGTCAACCCCGTTGAGTCATAGCCCTTATTCTTTCAATAACCATGATACAAGCCTTTATCCATTCTAAAATGATCCTCTCTTGGCACCCGATCTTTCCTTAGCACAAGGCAAAAGCATAATTTTGGGGGGAGAGACGAGGAATGCAAAAGTGATAAAAGATATAAAATGAAGAAAAGGAAAGGCAAAAAGAAAAAGAAAGAAAAGCCTTAAAGTTAAAAAGAAAGTGAACAATGTGGAAGAAATGAAGGGATTCAATAAAAACAAAAGATAAAAGGCTTGGAAAGATTAGAAAGTAGAAAAAGGATTGAAATGAACAAGAAAGAGTGATAATGTGTCTCTCTAGATCCTAAGGAAGAAGTAAATGACTCAAAGGGTCAAGAAACTATGAGCCAAAATGAAGAAATGAAGTGCTTAAGGGAAGATGAAACCTTCATAGACCAATATATCCTACCCTGAACCAAAAGCCTTCATTACATTCGCGCAAAAGCCCTATATGATCTTGAGTTCAGTGAGATTGCATTAGTGGTGACTCACATAAGGGTCAAGCTTATGGTACTTAGAGTTGAACTTGTGACCTTCCTTTGAGAGAGATGAGTGTGTTTTCCAAAATCCTCGTTCTGAGTGCTACAATATAAAAGTGAGGTTTGCTTATAGAGAGTTGAGGAGTATGAGTTTGGGTTCCACAACTACCAATGTAATAGAAAGAGTTTCCTTGATGAGTTGAGTCAACTCTTGATGCCTTTGTGTCGCACTATAGCCATGGTGCTAAAAGGTTTGTGTATAGTTAATAATGTATTTGAGTTGAGGGTAATTGTTAGTCCCAATTGATTCTTGATGAGGTTACTTTAGGACAGCTGCAATTTTCCTTTCTTTTATCTTGAGAAGGTGGGAATTACTTTGTTTTCTTGAGGACAAGCAAAAGCTTAAGTTTGGGGGAGTTGATAACTAGGGATTCTAGCCTATTTTTTGCTCCTTTTTGCTTAGGATTTGGATTAAAAGTGTGCACAAGTATTCCCGAAAGCTAACTTATTGTGCTTGTTTGTAGTGTTTGGTCAAAAAGAGACAAGAAAGTCAAAACCAACTCATAAAGGAGTGAAACCTGCACAAGTCAAAAGTTGAGTCAAAAGAGCGCTAACAGCGAAGAAACTGACGTGGACGCAGAGGGTCCACCATTGAGGCGGTCTTGTTTACGCTCTCAGCGGTGGCAAAGTTCAAAGAGTGTGTTTTGGGCTTAACAAGTCACCACTGCCCGTAGTGAAATTGCACAGCAGCGGTAGCTTTAGCGCAGCAGCGGTCAAGTTATCGCCCTCAGCGAAAGTCAGAATCATAGAGCCAGAAATGGAGCTAAAAGTTGAAGACCGCGGTTCTGCAATATTCATAGCATTGCAGTGGTCTATTTTCCGATGTCACCATAACCTCCGTAGGGGTATTTTTGTTCGAAAAATTTAGCTGTGTATAAATAGTCCTTTTTCAGATTTTTAGGTGATCTGTTGTCTAGAGAGTACGTGAACAGCAACTTTTTGTTATTTTGAGTAATTTTAGAGCTTGGTTAACCATTAATCTTACATTCTTCTCTTGTAATTACTTTTTATGGGTTATATTTCATCTAAATCTTTGGTTTCTTCTTTGATTATGAGCAGCTAAACCCATTAGCTAGGGTTGTGGCTCAACCCTAGTGTGTGTATTTAATGGGTCTTCAATTTTAGGCCTTAAATGTTTATGGGGAAAATGATATTTGGCTTGATTTATGCTTTAAATGTTGAATTGGTGGTTGCAAATACTGATTTGTGCCTTTTTGACTTAGGCTCTTCTTGAGAAAGAGAGACTAAGTCTAGAAAATTCAATCCAACAAGGAATTGGGGTGCATTTAAGAGATTAATATCCCAAATTAAAGGGTTAAACCTAGAGATAGTAATACTCGACTTGAGCCAAATTTTCTTGCATTGTTTGAACACCCAATTGAGCTTGAGAGAGTCAATTAGGGCAAAGTTACTCAAATGACTGAGAGGTATAGAGTGAGTAGTTATGTGTAATGGCTATATCATCCCAATTATAACACATTTGCCCTAAGTTTTAGATCTCGTTAGATATCCACCTAGGTGTAAGTCATTTCCCTGGTGCCTTTAGACCAATTAAGAAAACCTTACAAAAATATCATACTTAGATTATTTTCCTGCATCATTATTATTAAAGTAGAATAGTAAACAAATAAAGAATGATTGGAAGTGCAATTAAGAATATCGCACATTGCTAGAATTAGGTAGGAACCCAATTCCAAACCTATCTTAGCTCTCTATGGATTCGATCCCGACCTTTCGGGTAAAAGCTGCATCGACCACTCTTGCCATTTTATAGTGGTATAGGGTTGGAGCCGATCAACAGTCCCCGAGTGAGAGTGATCCCTTGGACCTAGATAGAGGTGGCCCTTGGGCTCGATGTCTTAAGGGAACAGAATGTAGTAATTTTTTTTAGAGACAAAGTATTTATCTGCAAGGTAGAAACTTTCTTTCATTTCTGTGCGTAATATACAAAGTTTCAGACGTGTTCAAGCTTTTTGTTATATCTTGGGTGGTCTATGTGGGCATAGTTCATTTTACGATTTGGCCCTTACAGTAAATCCTATCCACCGAGCCTATACTATTCGAGCACAAAGTTTCTGTCCTTGCTAAAATCATTGTCCGAGGTTAATGCCCCCAATATTCGAGGCTGAACTTTAGAGAAGCCTCGAATATTGTTGGTATGATCTTTGACACCAATTCATAGCTGATATTCAATTCTAAGTTAGTACAATCCACTGTTACCTCGTTTAAAACCTTGCCGGAAAACCCATTTGGGACAAAACTGATTCAAGGGAAAAAGAGTTCAACGCGTGCTTTCAGGCCTAAAAGTTGTATCATTTCTTGACGGTTTCCTGCAAGTGTTAGTCTAATATGTAAAGAAACGAAATGAGTGGGGTCGTACCTTAGCAGTAGTATCGTTTCAAGTGAGTTAAGTTCCAGTTGTTCAGTAGTCGCTCACCATTAATTGCTCCAAGTTTGTACGATCCTTTTCCAGTGATCTCGATAATTTGATACGGACTTTCCTAATTCAGCCCCAAATTCCCTTTATTCGGGTTCCGGGTGATTAGTGTGACCTTCCTTAATACCAAATCCTTGACATTGAAGTGTCGAAGGTTGGCTCTCCGATTGTAATACCTTTCGATCCGTTATTTTTGGGCGGTCAATCAGACGAAGGCAGCCTCTCGCCTTACGTCTAAAAGTTTCAGGCTCGTACTTATGGCCTCGTTGTTTGACTCTTTGGTTGCATATCAGAACCTAAGACTCGTTTCTCCTACTTCGACCGGTATTAGAGCTTTGGCACCATAGATCAACGAGAATGGGGTGGCCCCGATACTAGATTTTGAGGTCGTACAATATGCCCATAGGCCTTCGGGCAAGATTTCTTTCCATTTTTCTTTGGCGTCAGTCAACCTCTTCTTGAGGTTTTGGAGTATGGTTTTGTTCGTGGACTCCACTTGCGCATTCCCGCTAGGGTGATAGGGTGTCAATAGGATTCTTTTGATCTTATCGTCCTTGAAAAACTTTCTCACTTTGCTGCCAACGAACTATTTCCCGTTATCGCACACGATCTCGACCGGCATTCTGAATCGGCGTATTATGTGGTCCCAGATGAAATCAATAACTTCTTATCCCCTACTTTCTCAAATGCTTAGGCTTCCATTTAACAAAGAGGGGCAGCTGTGAGCACGTGATTTTTGCTTCACACGACAATCGCTCCAAAAAGAAATAAAAAATATATAATTGGCCCCGCTGTACAATTTCGGATTTCTGTGCGGCACCTTGTGGATTTATTTGTGATTTTGGCCCATTCTTATTTATTTACTTTATTAAAATAAAATTCAAAAAATATATATGTGTCCTGCGTAATTCAAACCGTAATTCGGTCGTTAAATAGAAAATCGTGAATAGGCATTTTCGTCCGTGATTTTATTTGGTTTGACTTTACCGGTTTTGAAATATTTTAGTATGTGTGCAAATAATTGTATTTGAGTGTGTATTTAATTTTAATTTGATTTTTTGGCTTAGCTTTGTTTTAAAATAAATAAGAAAAGAAGAAAAAAAATAAAAAAAAAAATAAAGAAAAGACCCCTTCCGGACTTGGGCCAATTTTAACAAAATTGGCCCAAACAAACAGCCCAAGACCCAGGCCTGCCCAGCCCAGGTCACCTGATGCCCAGGACGTCCAAACGACGTCGTTTGAGTCGTGCCTGATCTGGGCCGTTGATCTCAGAGTGATCGACGGCCAAGATCAATCCCCATAACCCATCAACAAACCCGACCCGTTTACACCCGGACCAAACCCAAACCCTCAACATTTGAAACGACACCGTTTCACTTAAGACCATCAGATCCAAACCGTAGATCTAGATTGATCTAACGGTTGAGATCGACCCACCCACTAACTATATAAGCCCAAATCCTTACCCTACCCCCCCTATCCAATACCCCGGCCTCGTCGTCTTCACCCAAACCCATCCCCTTCAAACCCTAGCCGCCCCTGCACACTTTCACCAGAAACCCGGCGGCCTGAACGCCGGTGACCCTTCCCCTTAACACCCTAGAACCCCCTTGCCATCCTGAACATGGATCTGCTAACCATGTAGTTCGAATCATCCCCTAGGTCCTCGAATCTTCATTTGAAGATTCGAGTTAAAACTCGGCTTACACCAACCAACCCCAGCTTCACACCAGACACTCCCCAGACCCCCCTCGTGACCAAACCATACTTGGTTTGGTCCGAATCTAACCAGGGAAACATGAATCCCGGATCTGAGTTTTGGAACTTTGTAGTTCCTCGTCACTAGTTCATACCCGTTCGAGCCAAAGAAATTAAGGTCCAAGGGACCTTAATCGAAGTGTTTCTCATCTGAGAAACACTTCGATTAAAGTCCGTTCAGCCTTAAGAAAGTCTGTCCAAGTCCGGTTCAAGGTTTCCGATTTTTCAAGATTTGAGGTGAGTCTGCCTTCTTCCCTTATTTGTTTGGTCCATGTGAGGGATTAGATGTCTGTTCATGTTTTGTGTCAATTTGTGTTTTGAATTTTTACCAACTTCCGTTTGTCCACCTTGTTTGAACCACTATGTTTGTTTGAACCCCTCATATTCTGATAAGACATATGTATTGGGTTGTATTCCAAATTTGTACTGATTATTTGACTCCTCGAGGGTATTTCTGTTTAGTCAGTATAATTCAAACCATGTGTCCCATACTTTAAATGTCTGATTTTTGGCTTCGATTGTGTATGTTAATGCTAATATAGTCGAGTCGACATATGTCGTCAATTAGTTTCAGCTACCCGAACAAAGTTAAATCAATTTGCTTCTGATGAACATTTGCCTGAAACAATTAAGAACCAAGTCCAGTTACTTATAGCTGTTAATATGATTTCAGAAACCTAAGGCTTGGTCTGTTAATTGAAATCTGAGTTGATGGCATGTGCACTTGTGCACAGCATGTGCATTGTGCACAGCCTGTTTCCTTCATAAAAGGGGCTTTTAAATTTAAAATGTGTTGACAGCATATGCTGTCAGATAGATTCTACTGCCCATACCTTGCTTTAAGTTTAAAAAAGTATTAAACCTTTTAAAAGCTAAATCTGCCAGGGAATGTTGATGGAGGTTAATACTTAAATAACTAATGGGAATCTGAAATGGAAATGCACATGGGAGGGGCATGGTGATATTCTGAAAACAGGCTGTTAAAAGGTTGAGTTTGAGGCTTATAAAAGGGGGGATAGGAGGACCATCTGATAATAGAGGTCAGAGAGAGCATAGATAGAGGAGAGTTGAAGTTCTGGAGATACAGACAGAATTAGAGACAGGATTGAGAGATAGAAATACATACACACACACACAAAAGGATAGACATTGAACCTTAAGAGCTGAATAGGAAAAACACAAACAGAGATAGAGAGAGGTTAAGGGATAGAAGCTATACAACCAACAATCAGAAACCTTCTTCCTCCTATTGTTATTGGGTTTTCAGTTGTTTCAATTTGTTCAAGCCAATTTTGATCCTTTGAAATCTCAGTTGTGTCTATTAGTTGAGTGCTTTCATTGGTCTACTACTATCTGGAGTTTCTGATTCTACTCCACTGGGTGTTGCTGTTATTTGGCTATTGCTTTCTATTGGCTATATTTGCATCTCTGCACTCGAGCTGGGTTCTTGCTGTATTGCTTTGTCTGCTGCTATTTCTGCCCTGCTGCTACTGATAGTGCTGTGATTGCTGCTGCATTTTGTTGTCATTATATTCTGCTGACTCCCCCTTTCCTTCAATTGTCAAATATTTCCAGGTACACAACCTCTGAAACTTTGTATTGTTGAAAGTTTGAAGTTGAAATAAAGAAAAGAACAGCTGTTCATGTTATAACATTGGTGTTAAAAATAGGTCGAATGTTAGTGGGATTGTATTTTACTGCAAACTGCAAACACTTTGTATAAAACTAGCATACATTCTGCTGAGATGGACTGTTAGATAGCGCTGTTCAATAGCAATAACAATATGATAGACAGCATGTTTGATTTGGGATACGTTCAGTTCAGTATAATACTGTTTGGTTTAGTTACGACTGTATAACATAGAGTCAGGGCAAACACTTGTATGTATTTCTGCCTAGACCACTGAATCGACAAATCTGTGGTATTAGGTCTGGGATAGATGTATCCCAAACAAACTCTCATGCAGTCATATTAAAAGTCTGGCTATGAATGCCAGTTTCGCTTGTCAGTTTATTTGTTCCAATGCCGGTTTGATATCAGGTTTCGGTACAGATTCTTCGTTTCGAAATGATGTAATGATTGTTGAGAAAAACTAATAATCATTTTTGAGTTCAATTAGTAGTAATTTTTCCTAATAATACAGCCGATTTCTTTATCAATTTCAAATAGGTTAGAGTGTTAAGAATAGAACTTGGAGGTCGTTAAAACATAACTCAATATATGTTGTTAGTTTGTTTGCAATCTCACTTAGCGAATTAATAAGCATATTCACTTGTTGAAGACAAAGAATGCCGTAGCTTTCACCTCATGAACAATCAATCAGGTAATCAAACAAGTTTAGGTTCGGCAAACATAATAAGGATTCAGTCCGTATTTGTCTAAACCAGCAAAATTCGGCATCATCCTTCCCTTTAAAGATAAATGTAGTAAAAATGTAGTCCTTGTAGGGTACCCTTCTAAAATAATGAGACGAGCCTCGCCGAATCAAAAGGCAAATTGCGGGGCCCTCAATAATTGGTCATAATAAATACTTAGAATTTGGGACGGGCTGTTTAGTGAATTCCACTCCCCTCCCCGAAGACAATAACGCGTTAGATTCTTTAGGCGCGACTTAATCAAATTACATTCCTAAATTCGGGTGCGCATTTATGTGACCCAATTTCAAATCTCAATGGAGTCGAAATGTGTTAACAATTACGGGTGCATTGATTGTGACGTGGTTCGAGATACGTTTTCACGACGTTGCAATTCTATAAAAATAAATGATAATAATAAAAGCGGTTAAAACTTAATAAAAGCACATAAGTCACAACATGTATTTAAATCAGATATTTAGCCATTATAACAATTTAAGCGACCGTGCTAGAACCACGGGATTCGAGGGTGCTTAACACCTTCCCTCGGGTCAACAGAATTCCTTACTTAGAATTTCTGGTTCGCAGACTTCATTTGGAAAAGTCGAAAATTTCCTCGATTTGGGATTCAAGATAAACCGGTGACTTGGGACACCAAAAGCCAAACCTTTCCCAAGTGGCGACTCTGAATTAAATAAATAATCCCATTTCGAATATTGTCACTTAAATTGGAAAAACTCCACCCGCGCATTTCTAACCCTTCGGGGCGGGGCGCGCAAAAAGGAGGTGTGACAATAAATAATATATATTGAATCTTACTGGGTGCCCATGGAAGAGGACCAACGATATCCATTCCCTATTTCATGAATGGCCAAGGTGACAAGAACGAGTGTAGCAGCTCCCCGGGATAATGAATCACCGGAGCATGCCTCTGATACTCGTCACATTTTCGCAAGAACTCCTTTGTGTCTGTTTCTATATCGATCCAATAGTAACCAGCTCTGATTACCTTTCGGACCAACGATTCAGCGCCCGAATGATTTCTGTAGGTGCCTTCGTGGACTTCCCTCAAAACACACCGGTATATCCCAGTCCTAGACATATTGTGAGTGGGCCATCAAATGCTCTCCTAAACAAGGTACCATTTTTGCCTATCGGACAAGCTGAACCGGGATGCCTTTGTACGCAGAGCCCTTGATTCATTAAGATCTAAGGGCAGTTTTCTAGTCTTCAGATATTTTATATATTTGTTTCTCCAGTCCCAGGTTAGGCTTGTTGAGTTTATCTTTGTGTGACCTTCTTTAACTACTGATCTTATGAGTTGTACGACCGTCCCCGAGTTGAACTCCTCATCGTCGACCGACGATCCCAAGTTAGCAAGAGCATCGGCCTCACTATTTTGATCCCAAGGTAAATGTTGTAGAGTCCACTCATCGAAGCGGTGTAGCATTACATGCAGTTTATCCAGGTATCTCTATATTCGCTCCTTTCTGACTTCGAATGTCCCGTTAACTTGGTTCACCATAAGGAAGGAGTCACACTTAGATTCGATCACCTCTACCCCCAAGATTTTAGCCAGTTCGAGACCTGCAATCATGGCCTCATACTCAGCCTCGTTGTTAGTCAATTTTACAGTTCTAATAGATTGTCTAACTACATTACCTGTCGGTGGCTTCAATACGATGCCAAGTCCGGACCCCTTTACATTCGAGCTACCGTCCGTAAAGAGGTTCCAAATTCCCAAAGAAGTCCCCGAGTTCAAAAACAATTCTCTTTCGACCTCTGGTCTTAGGGCCAGCGTAAAATCAGCCACGAAGTGTCAAAATTTGAGATTTGATGGCGGCCGGGGTCGATATTCGATATCGTACCCGCTGATTTCCATGGCCCATTTGCCAGTCGTCCCGAGAGTTTGAGTTTATGCATTATGTTCCTCAATGGGTAAGTAGTTACAACACATATGGGGTGGCATTGAAAGTATGGTTTTAGCTTTCTAGAGGTGCTTAGCAAAGCGAGCGCCAATTTTTCTAGGTGAAGATACCTAGTTTCGGCCTCGCCTAGAGTTCTGCTAATATAATATATAGAAAATTGCGTACCTTCTTCTTCCCAGACTAGGACACCACTTACCGCTACCTTAGATACTGCTAAGTATAGGTACAACTGTTCATCTGTCTTCGGAGTGTAAAACAAAGGTGAGCTTTAAAGGTGTCGTTTGAGTTCCTCCAAGGCTTGTTGGCACTCCAGAGTACATGAAAAGTTATTCTTCTTCTTCAATAGTGAGAAGAACCGATGGCTCTTATCGGAGGACCTCAAGATAAATCGACCCAAAACGGCTATGATTTCGGTTAACCTTTGTACGGCCTTGACGTTGTCCACTATGGTAATGTCCTCTATGGCCTTGATTTTATCAGGATTGATCTCGATTCCCCGATTGGACACCATGAATCTGAGAAATTTTCCGAATCCGACTCTGAATACATATATTTCTGGGTTCAGTTTCATATTGTATTTCTTCAATATGTCAAAGGTTTCCTGCAAATGCTTCAAATGGTCCTCTGCTCACAGGGACTTATCCAACATATCGTCAATATACCTCCATTGATTTTTCTACCAGTTCTTCGAACATCCGATTTACTAGGCATTGGTAAGTGGCACCAGCATTTTGTAGTCCAAATGACATTACGCTAGAGCAGTAGGTGTCGTACTTAGTAATGAAGGACATTTTTTCTTGATCACATGGGTCCATCCGAATTTGGTGCTACCTGAAACAAGCATCGAGAAAACTAAGGATCTTGTGGTCGGTCGTCGCATCGATCATGCGATCGATGTTGGGAAAAGGGAAAGAGTCCTAGGGATATGCTTTATTTAAGTCTTTATAGTCTACACATATTATTAATTTGTTTCCCTTTTTAGGGACTACCATTACGTTTGCTAACCAATCCAGGTATTCGACCTCCCAGATGGACCCTATTTTAAGGAGTTTAGATACCCGTCTTTGATGAATGCATGATTGACTTCGAACTAGGGCCATATTTTCTTCTTGACTAGTGGAACTTCGAGTCCAGGCTCAGCTTATGAGTGGTTATTTCCAGTGGGATCCCTGGCATATCAAGGTGGGACCAAGCAAAACAATCTGTGTTAGCTATAAGGAATTGAATGAGTTTTTTCCAAAGCTCCAGACTTAACACCGTGCCTACATATACCTTACGATCGAGCAAGTGCTCGATAAGTACGACTTGCTCCAATTCCTTGACCATTGATTTGGTGATGTCGGAATTATCGGGGATTATGAAGGACCTGAGGACTCCATAGCCGTCATCCTTACTCGTCCCCTGCTTCTCTAGTTCGATCGATACCGGTGTTGGTGATTGCTATTTGTTTCCTTCTTTGGCGACCGAGCTCGGATCTTTTGTCATTGTAAGTGCGGATATCAAGATTATCTCTTCGAATGCGAACATTTTCTTTATGGCTGGTTATTCTATGTAGATTGTTTCAATCCCTCCTGGCGTTTTGGTGCAGAGTAGAGGATACCCCCCTCATGTTGTGGATCCATGGCCTCCCGAGAAGAAAGATGTACTTTATATTGCCTTCAATTACATAAAACTTGGCTTCCTAAATGGTCCCGACGGCATTCACCGGTAATGTTATCTCCCCTTAATAGTTTCACATACCATGTTGAATCCGTTTAGAACTCAGACTGCAGGAAGGATTTGATCTTGTAGACCGAGATGTTCCACGCCCTTGATATGATGATGTTGGCCGAGCTACCTAGATCAATTAACACACACTTAACTCGAGATTTATTTATGAGCACAGATATTACTAGTGCATCATTGTGGGGCTGCACGATCCCTTCCATGTCCTCGTCGTTGAAAGACAAGGTTCCTTCTGGCACATAATCCCGAGTTCGTTTTTCCTTTATGATGGATACTTTGGTGTTCTTTAGCATCGGCCCCTGTAGAACATCGACCCCACCGATGATCATGTTAATGACGCGCTGAGGTCCTTTCTGCTTGATCTTTGATGCGTCCAATGGCAGATACGATGGTGGCAACATTGATGTTAAAGTTATACTCCGATAGCTTGGCACTTCCCTAGGACCGATGGGCCTGTCGAAACTGTTTTTGCTCATGAGTCCCTGGTTGTTTTGACCTCGATCACTCCTACTTTCACTTCTTACAGGATTTCGCTCAGACCTACTACCTCTTCAGTCTCTATTGTATGGCTGATACTGATCCCTGTTTGATCTTGGTTCCCGATCAACGTCTCTCTTGACTCTTTCGATGGCTGTGATGGGATAAACAGACCTGGTAGGGGCCCTAAGCAGATCATCTTCGACCCTGATTTTTGATTGATACCGGTTATGCATGTCAGCCCAAGTAACAGCCGAATATTTTACTAGATTTTGTTTCAATTGTTGTGAAGCCAACGAACTTCGAGCATTGAGTCCTTGGGTGAAGGCCTGAATGGCCCAATCGTCCACGATCGGAGGCAAGTCCATCCGTTCTATTTGAAACCGGGATACAAATTCTCTGAGCATCTCATTATCCCTCTATTTCACTTTGAAAAGGTCTGACTTTCTGGTCTCGACATTGATTGCCCCGACGTGTTCTTTTACGAAGGAATCTGCAAGCATAGCAAAAGAGTCAATAGAATTAGGAGGTAGGTTGTGATACCTTATCATAGCTCCCTTTGACAGAGTTCCCCCGAACTTTTTCAGCAGGATAGACTCGATCTCATCATCCTCCAAGTCGTTCCCTTTTATGGTGTACGTGTAGGAGGTCATATGCTCATTTGGGTTAGTTGTTCCATTGTACTTAGAGATCTCGGGCATGCAAAACTCTTATGGATCGGCTTTGGAGTTGCGCTTGGAGGAAAAGGTTTTTGGACAAACTTCTTGGAATCCAAGACTTTTAATATCAGTGGCACTCTTGGTATTTGATCGACCCTGGAACTGTAGGTTTCCATCTTTTTGTCATTGGCTTTAACCTTTTCTCCTGATTCTACCCGTTTTGTCAGCTCCTCAAGCATCTTTATGATCCCGGGGTTAGCTCCCAATTCATTTTCGTTCGGCCTCTTCGTGACCGATTCATTTCTGTGGGTGACTTCCCGGGATGGGCTCAATCCTGCTTGGGGCACGAGTTTGGTTCTGGAGCTGGGCTATTACTGCCAGTTGAGCCTGTAGCATTTCGAAGATCACCCGCAAGTTGATCCCATCATCTTCCCCACCGTTCGTATTTTGTGCAACCGATCGGACTTCCCTGTGGATGTTGTTTTTAGGATCGGTAAGCAAATTTGCATTGATGGCCACATGCGAGCTAGCGTCAATTGGGTCTGCGGCTGGAACTCCGTTGAGGTCGGTGGGGGCATCTCATTAGCGGGTGCTGCATTTTTGTTCTCGCCATGGTGGCCGGATTCAACATCCACTTTTAGAGGGGCAGACTAGGAGTTCGACATTTCAAACCTTAACCTGAAATCAAAGATACTCCAAAGAACAAGTGTAAAATAGGGTATATTATAGAAGTTTGTATCAAATAGCCACTATTATCCTTAGCCCCACGGTGGGCGCCAAACTATTTATCCTCAAAATCGGATAATAATTAAATTTGTAAATGATTTTAAGGATACGCAAATTAGTTTGACACAAAGCGACAAATTAAGTTAGATTGAATAAACAAAGATAAAATGAATTCAAACCACACGAGGAGGATAGTTCCAGTCTTAGTGAAATATTCACCCTCGATCCAGGCTTGCGATGGCCAGCAGTGATGAATAAGAAAAAGAGCTAATCACAATAAAAAATAATAATATATTGCTTTAAAATGCGTGTTAAAATGTGTGTTATGAATTATGAGGCCCCCTTTATATAGTATGGGAGTCCCACTCTAGGTACAACTCTATAAAAGGTAAAAAATCTTTTGATTAACTAATTGTCGATTCCCCATCGATACGTGCCAAGATCTCCGCCGTCATATCTGACCGGGCACAGATATCACGACCTTATGTTGTCCGTTCTTGATTGCCTGACAATGTTCTTCGAAGTCGTTCAAGGCTAGGACCGATCCCAATATTCTCGGGGATGGGCGTCATGCCCCCGGACTCCGACTCGATGAGACCATTACCTCGATTTTGGCCTCGAGTTTGGATTATAATGTCGGGGATCGGGGTATACCATGAACCCGGTTTTGCCCGTATACAGTATTCATAAAGAGATGTCAGGCGAGACACAATTTAACATATTTGTATATCATATTACTCCCTTTATTTCAATTTAAATGACACATTTTTCTCATTAAGAATCAATTTAACTTAACTTTGAAGCTAAGTTAGATTAGTTTAACTTAATATTTTAAAATTTAAATTTAAATATTCAAAAACTACAGGAGAAATACTATAAGTTACATTTTATCTCATGTCAATATGATTTTTAAAAAAAAGATATTTTAAAATGTTGGTCAAACGTCATACAATTTGACTCTCGATAAGCTAAATATGTCATCAAAATTAAAATAAAGGGAGTATAAAATACATATAATTATAAAATAATGTACAACTAACTTAACTAAATTCATCATCTATGCATATTCAGAAGATATTGAATACAATTACTATGTTAGTGTGAGAAAATTATTTGTATCATTTAAATAAATATTTTATTTTATTTTAACGTTAACGTATATATTTTTAATTGATAGACAATATATACAATGCATGTATAGTAAAACTAGTAGAAATAAAGGAATAATAACTACAACCTCCATCTAATTGTCTCTTTAAAGTTAATTATTATTTTATTACCACAAAGGGGTTCATCTAAGATGATCTATCCATTTTTAATTAAAAAATTCGAGTCTGTGCTTTGAGAATAAAAAAAAAAAAATTAGTAAAGAATGCTTTCCTTTTTAATAGACATCACACATACTTCAAAATAAATATCACAATTTGGATGAAAAAAAAAAGTGGAAAGGTACCAAACAGCAATTTGTGGTCTTATTTCCATGAGTAGTCACTGCTCCCTCCATTTGATTGTAAGTGGCCGTTTGGACATAAGAAGTGTAAAATTCAAAAAAAAAAGTGATTTTTTTTCAAGTGAATGGTATTTGAAAATTAGAGTTATGTTTGGACATATATATAATTTTGAGTTTTTTTGAATTTTTGTGAGTGATTCGAGTAAAAAAATTTAAAATCTTTTCAAATTTTCAAAAAATTCCAAAACTCATCTTCAAGTGAAAATTAGAAATTTTATGGCCAAAACACTGATTCGAAAAAAGTGAAATTTTTTTCGAAAGAAGTAAAAAAAAAAAATTGTCCAAAGGGGCTTGAAATAATATTTAAGATTGTAAAGAAGACTTTGATTGTTATGGTATTAAACAAAAAAGACATACAACATATTAAACATTTCATGTCATTTTTATTAGCGAATGTCACTAAGGGTGTAGCTAAAAAATGTTGAAATTAAGAATATTAGTAAATATATAAAGAGGTATTTATTTAAAATAAATATAAAAGAAAAGTACGAGATATAAATAAAATATTTAAGACCAAAACATATTGGTGTTTGTCTGAATTATTTCCACGTCAGTGAATTTTAGGAGAGTCGCACAAAGTTTAGGGACAAAAGTATCAGGGGATAAATGCCAAATGATTTCTTCGTCTAAAAGCGAAATGGACAGTAGTTTTAGACAGCGAGAGGCGAACAAATGGAGTAATAATGACGACATTTGATCAGAAGTGTACTAAACATTCAAAGAAGAGAGAGTTGTTGCGCTAGCTGAGCCACATTAATGTCTGTCACCCCTAACTTGGACCTTTCCTTATCCCAAAAGTCGTTTGGGTCAATTTCTCCATATAAACTGTTAGCGGAAACGTAAAAGAAAGAACACAAGATTTAACGTGGTTCGGATCAAAATAATCCTACGTCCACCAGAGAACAATTGTCCTTTTTAATATTAACAAAGGAAGGGGAGATTTTTCAATTACACTTAAGAGAATTTCTCTCTTAACTCTCTACTCACTACAATGTATTGTATTATTTTGGGATGATTTCTACAAATGAAGGAGTACATCTATTTATAGAGGTAAAGACATCCTCTTGATGTCATTGGTGACATCAAACTACTTCCTCTTCATGTCATGGGTGACATCAAAGGAGGTAGCTTCCTCCTAGCATCCACACCAACTCTTTCCACCAACTCTTTCAATTGGCATGCCATTGTTGACTAAACATAAACCAACATTTTCAGCATGCCATTGTTAACTAAACATAAACCAACATTTTCAATCTCCACCTTGGTTTGCGTTTCGAGCGTGTGAACAACTCTGGCCAAAACTTCTAAGCTTACTGGGCAACCCCGTTGTAAGAAACAAGAAGAATCAAACCATTGTTGAACATACCACCTCCACCTAGCAACTGTTCTCTTCGGAGTTGCATCAGTTGATGCACACCCCCGCCAAGTCCTTGCAGTGTGCAAACTTAGCGAGCGGGACTATCTTGGTCAACATGTCTGCAGCATTATCGTCTGTGATAACCTTCACGACCTTGATAGTTCCCTCATCAATAACATCTCGAATAAAATGAAATCTGACATCAATGTGTTTAGTGCGCTCATGAAATCTCTGATTTTTCATTAGATGAATAGCACTCTGACTATCACATCTAAGAGTTGATTCCAGCTGAACCAAACTCAATTCCGCTACTAAACTTTTCAACCAGATAGCTTCCTTTACCGCCTCCGCTGCTGCCATGTATTCTGCTTCTGTCGTAGACAAAGCGACAATCGACTGCAAAGTCGACTTCCAACTGACGGCACTGCCAACGAGGGTAAAGATGTATCCAGTTGTGGACCTTCTTCTGTCAAGATCTCCTGCATAGTCAGAATCCACATAACCGAGAATTGAAATACCTGTACCACTTTTTCGAAAGGTAAGACCAACACCAGAAGCTCCTTTGAGATATCTCAATATCCACTTGACAGCTTCCCAATGCCTCTTTCCTGGGTTGGACATGTATCTACTTACCACACTTACAGATTGAGCAATATCTGGACGTGTGCATACCATAGCATACATAATACTACCAACTGCACTGGCATAAGGAATCTTTGACATATGCTCCACCTCATCCTCGGACTGAGGCATTTGTGACTCTGAAAGTTTAAAATGAGGAGCTAATGGTGTACTTACAGGCTTGCACGTTTGCATATTGAATCTCTCGAGAACCCTTTCAATATACCTCTTCTGAGAAAGATGTACAACATCGTCTTCTCTTGAAATCTCCATACCAAGGATTTTCTTTGCAGCTCCTAAATCCTTCATGTCAAATTCCTTACTCAATAGTTTCTTCAAAGCATTTATCTCTGTAATGTTGTTAGCAGCAATAAGCATATCATCAACATACAACAGTAAATAAATCATTGAGTTACCAGAGCGGGAATTTCTCAAGGACACGTGGGCCTGGGCATTAATTATAGGATAGGGGTTGTACGAAATGGTACAGACCCGTACTAGGCCGTTATACAGCTGTACCAATAGAATTCTTTACCTTTATGAGCAAGGTACTATATTGGGGTTTTCTTCTCCTATATAAACGGGACCCTAATCATTTTGTAAAAGGGAGATCATTCATTGCAATAGAACATTCTTATTCTTCTTGTTTAACGTGCTCCCCAACTGGTTTTCAGCTTATTTGCCTTTACTTCATTGTTCATACTTTATTACTTCTAGCTGACCTCGAGATCCCTGGATAAGTCGAGCTCGAGGCCCCCTACTATTCCAACAACACTGATTCGGTTCTTTATTTCTTCTAACTTAAGCTCAATATTACTTGTATAATCACTAGTATTAGAATAATATCACGTATCTTTAAAACCACCAAATATCTTTAATTGTTAAGCTCATTTTTCGAGGTAAACAGTTTGGCGCCCACCGTGGAGCTGAAGATAATAATGATTATTTTAGTGCTAGTTTTCTGATAACACACATTATTCTTCACACTTTTTCTTGTCAAACATTTTTTGATTTCAGGTCAAAATATGTCTAGCACACAAAATGCACCTGCTCATGACAGTGAGGGACTTGGAGAAAACAGCGACATAGGGCTCAGTGTACCACTTGTAAAACCTGAAGGAGTGCCAAACGTGGAGCCAGTTGATATCAGCTCCCACAACACTCTAAACACGGAAGCGGACATAGACCCCGTAAGGAATGGACGCAGGGAAGCCCAGGCTGGAGGCCAAGAAGCACGAGGAATAGAAGAAGGAAGAATCAGCCTCCAAGTGATATTCGAGAAGCTGCAAGCTCAGCAAGTCGCCATCGCTCATCTTCAAAGTCAGAACAGGACTCCTAACACCGCCGAACCAGTAAACATGCAGCACGAGCCAGTGCTAGAAAGACCCGATGATAGCGGTTCAGGGACTGACCCCACTATCATAAAAATGCTTGAGGAATTAACTAGGAGGATCGAGTTAGGAGAAAAGAAGATAGAAGACAATGATAAAATGTGAAAACTTACAACTCCTGGGTGGACCAAATACCGGGAGCACCTCCAGTTTTGAAGGGCCTATACGCTAAGAAATTCATACAAAAACCTTTCCCCTCAAGTCCGGCTCCAATGCCCATTCCCAAGAAGTTTAGCATGCCCGATATACCAAAGTACAACGGGACAACGGACCCTAACGAACATATTACTTCTTACACTTGTGGGATCAAAGGAAATGACTTGAATGATGTCGAAATCGAGTATGTATTATTGAAAAAGTTTGGAGAAACGCTATCAAAAGGAGCTATGATCTGGTATCATAACTTAGCTCTTAACTATTGATTCTTTTGCTATGTTGAGGATGCCTTCGTAAAAGCACACGCCGGGGCCATAAAGGTGGCCACAAGGAAATCAGACGTATTAAAGATAAGGTAGAGGGACAACGAAATGCTAAGGGAGTTCATGTCCCGATTTCAGATGGAAAGGATGGAATTACCCCCGGTCTCCGATAACTGGGCGGTTCAGGCCTTCATGCAAGGTTTGAATGAAAGGAGCTCGATAGCATCTCGGCAGCTCTAGCAGAACTTTATCGAGTATCCAGTTGTGACATGGTCGGATGTGCACAATCGATATCAGTTGAAAATTAGGTTCAAGGATGACCAGTTGGGAGCCCCCTCAAGCTCAGTTCACCCGAACATATTTGAAGTCAAACCCCGGAGGGACACAGACCGGGGATCAAGATTCAACAAGGAAAGATATCAACCGTACATCGAAGACAGAAGGAACATTTCAAGGCGCAATGCACCTCGAAATGATCGAAGAATAGATCGAGGCCAAAGCCCTCAGGGATTCATGGGCAAAATCGGGTCCGAAAGGCGCTCGGGGCCAGTGGAGGCCCCCAAGTTATAAGAATACAACTTCAATGTCGACGCCTCAAATATCGTCTCAGCCATTGGCAAAATTAAAGATACTAGATGGCCTAAGCCCATACAGACAGATCCTTCTCAGAGAAACCCCGACTTAATGTGTAAGTACCATGGCACTCACGAGCATAAGACCGAGGATTGAAGACAGCTCAGAGAGGAGGTAGCTCGACTCAACGAGGGGCACCTTCGTGAATTTCTCAGTGACCGGGCCAAAAACCATTTCCAGGAAAGAGATGCAAATAGGAAGAATGAACCTGAAAAACCCCAACATGTCATTCATATGATCATCGGAGGAGCCGACGTCCCACAAGGATTTACATTCAAATGCACTAAAGTGTCCATCACAAAGGAAAAACGGACTCGAAGCTATGTGCCCGAGGACGCCCTATCATTTTGTGACAAGGAAGTAAAAGACGTATCCCAGCCTCACAACGACGCCCTGGTAATATCTATCCTTTTGAATAAAATTCAAGTTAAACGTGTTTTAGTAGATCCAGGTAGCTCGGCGAACATAATCAGATCTAGGGTCGTGAAAAAACTCGGTTTGTAAGATCGGATTGTACCTGCATCTCGGGTGTTGAATGGCTTTAACATGGAAAGTAAAACAATGAAAGGAGAGATTATCTTGCTTGTAAACGTAGCCGGGACCATACAAAACACTAGGTTCCATGTCATCGAAGGTGACATGAGGTATAACGTGCTCCTCGGGAGGCCGTGGGTACATAATATGAGGACAGTGCCTTCGACTCTCCATCAGATGATAAAGTTCCCAACAGAGGAAGGAGTGAAAACAGTCCACGGAGAACAGCATGCTGCAAAAGAGATGTTCGCCATCGAGGAAGTGGTGCCGATACCAGAACCCTCGACCTCAGAAACATCAATCTCCAAAGGCAAATAGGTGGCTAAGTAGTAGTAACGGCTCCGAGCATCAACGGGAGCGGAACAACAGGAAACCGAAGGCGAAGAAAGAAATTCCCAGATCCTCAAACCTTCATTGTTCCCGGCAAGCCCGATGCTACCAGGCTGACCGCTGAAAAGAAGGTACACCTGAGAACAGGATTAGTCCCCCCTCTTAGGAAAAAACTTATTTAGTTTCTTGTCAATGATATAGATGGCATTGCTTCAGTATCACATGGATCCCGCTCGAGGGATAAACATGTAAAATAATTGAAACTTATATTGATGTTATGACTGGTTAATTCCCTGTGCACAGAGGACCACTTTAACTCATTTGTGGGAAATAGTCAACATTTCGGAGCAATACAACATGAAGTTCATTCCAGAAGAGTGCTCCCTCGGAGTTGGAGCAGCTGAGCTCCTCAGCCCTCGCAGCGTCAAATCAAGGCACAAAAATCATCCCTGACTAGGCAAAGGTCCTCGGAGATTCCATGGTCACGGACAACAAGACATCAGAGCCATTGATAAAGGAACTTACAGGCTCGGCATAATGGAAGCTCTCAAAGGCTCGTGCTCTGAAGAACACCTCCTCCTGCACGAAGGTCATAGGTTATGGAGCATGCGTTGCACTCTTTTTCTCTTAGCTTGGATTTTGTCCCAAATGGGTTTTACCAGCAAGGTTTTTAATGAGGCAACACCAATATGCTACCCGAGGAACGGCCAACAAGTATTCAAGGCTTCTTTTTAACCAACCTCGAATACTGGAGGGCATCACCCTCAGAGGTTACATTTTTGGAAAAAAATATCTCACGCCTAAAATGGGCCTCAATAGGAAAACTTTGTAATAGGCCAAACGGTCAAACGAGTCGTGTCCATATAGAATAGTCGAGCCCTGGCAGCAAAACATGTATGCATGTATCGACTATTTGAATAAGCATTCAGGATATATTAAAAATACTTTGTGTTTCATACAAGCTCTACACTTACAATCCTACAGGAAACAGCTTAGAAGCCAAGACATAAAAACACCCTGAATACTCGGGGACTACCATCGAAATTCTAATTAATAAAGACCTCAAAGAGGCACCCCTTCGAAACAAAGGCCAAGGCCAATATTCTCAGGATTTAACTTCTCGAACAAGTTCGGAAAGTTATCGGGTAACAAGTCCAAGTGACATACCCAAAGGCTACGACCATACTAAAGACTACAGTCATATAAAGGCTACGGCCAAATAATGTGTCTCGGAGACGTCCGACCTCTACTATAAATTAAAAGGCCTTCAAACACTTCGTAAAACCCGGTTAAGCCTTCAAACACTTCGTAAAAACCGGTTAAATTAGGCTACCCTCGGCAAAAGCTAAATACAAAGGGCTTCGATAAATTCAGCCCTCGAAAATTCCAAGGGATTCGATAACATCAACCCTTGGAAACACCTCAAAAGGTGTTCGATTATGTTTACACAAACAAATAACCAATAAGGTTCCGATACGTTAAACCTTCGAAAAACCTACGGGTACAAAAAACACATGCCAAGGTATAATTAAATTTTCACTAAGTCTTTTAAGCCGAAATGAGGAAAAATTATATAGCCATACTAAGAGGCCGAATCGGCCCAACTTAAAGAGCCTAAGGGCCAACTTAAAGAGCCTAAGGGTCGAGATATAAGAGCCTAAGGGCCAATCTTAAAAGAGCCTAAAGGCAGAGATATAAGAGCCTAGGGGTCGATCTAAATAGAGCCTAAGGGTCGATGTATAAGAGCCCAAGGTCCAACTTCGAAAAGCTTGAGAGCCAGAAACTTATAGCTCGAAACTCTGACGCAAACTCAAGGATTCACAATATCCCGGGCTTACCTCGGATCGATTTAAAAACTTAGCTCGAAGATTATTATATCTATTGATAAAAATCTAAGGGTTTATGACACCCTGACCCCTAAACGCCAATAGTTAGATTGGTCATTCAAACGAGGTCTGCCATATATAAAGAAAATGTTAAATCCAACTCAAACTAAATACAAGACAAAAGTTCCCCTTGTATTTCCAAAAGATGATTACAGAGAATATTTACACAAGGGATGTCTACAAGAAAGAAAAATGGAGTAACCTAAAACTACTTTGGTAAGAGTTGCATCTTGGGGAGTCTCATCCTCAACAGCTTCATTACCGTCTACTTCACCCTCGGAGGCAAGGGCTGAATCATCTCCTTCGGAAAGTAGAGCGGCCGCCTCTTCTTCCAAAACCTTCTACGCTTCAATATCGGCTGAAAGATCGAAGTTGCGAACATGTATCTCTTCGAGAACCATCCTCTAGGATTGTCGCCTAGCATGGTCCAGGGCACTTGCTAACTTAGCCTCCACTGAAAAAGAAATCCCCCTCGCCTGGGCATTAACAACTTCTGTGTTAGCTCGATAAGAGGCCATAACGGCTGCAACATCGGATTTGGCCTTGGCCAACTCAATAGCAGATCGGGTTTTAAGCTCCTCAATTTCAAGGCCCCAAGCTAGGCTCTCCTCTTTCGTGCCTCGAAGATGGAGTTCGAGCGAAGCTAACTGCTCTTTTAGAGTGTCCTTCTCAAAAGCGAGATCATCCATACCTCGCCTCAACTTTAGGGCATCGGCTTCTTTTATCTTAAGCTCCTCCTGAAGCTGCGCCTTAGCTTCAGCTTTTTGACTGAGCTGCAAAGTTTAACGATGTCAGTCACTAAAACAAACAAGTGCATGACAAACTCTTTGGAACTATCTTACCTTCTCAACATACTCGGCTCGATCTTGGCATACCCGAGTTAACTCAGCTCGAAGATTGTGAATCTCCAACTCTTTTTTATATAAGGCTTTGACCGCATCCCTCTCCTCTAAAGTCTTCTTAAGCTCGGCCTCGCACCGAGCAAGATCGTTCGGGACTTGGAAAATACCCTTTTATGGAGCACCGCAGCCTACATAAAGAGGGAGGAAAGAACATTCAAAATAGCTTAAACAATGGCGCAGCCATAAAAAACAGAAAACTTACTTTTTCAAAAATGAAGAAAGCATCTGGGCCAGGGCCGTCTTCAAGCTCTGTGAGGAATTCTTGAAAGATATCATGCCCTTCATGGTTTACTTGTACTCCAGAAGATCTTATATTCACAACCTCCTCTATTTGCCCCTCAGAGAACTCGGGGCAAAGGGGAGAATCATCCACGTTGATCACCCCGAGTGATCCGCTCGGTGCATTTTCTTTTATTTGGAGAGGATCGGGGTTAGGACGATTGTCCTCGCCCTCGAAGTGATCCCCTAAACGAGGCACCTTCTTTCTGGACAATAGTTCGGGGACTTTGTTCGAACTCCCCTTGGAGATCTCTTCAGCTCTAGAGTAAGCCTCATCGACCGCCACCGGCTCGATAGGCATTGAAGCATCGACATTTTTTCCTTTACGGTTTACCAACAGACAATCATCATCATCTTCTTTCTCCTGTTCCCGAAGGCGTTGGGCTGCTTCCGGAGATAAGGCCGTTGTGTCAGTCTTGGGCTTTCGAGCCACGCTCTTCTTTGGCTTCGGGGGATTTTCAGATGTATCCCTTCTTTTTTTCTTTCTTTGGGAGGTTTTAAAGTCTCCACTTCACCAGCTAGAGCCGGCCTCAATTCAACTGCGTCCCCGAGACCTGCGTAAAATCAAGATCAGTGTCCTGTAACAAAAACACTAGAAAACAAACAAAGAACTCACCATGGTTTTTTGCCTCCCATCGACCCTTGGCCAAGTCCCACCAGCAACGCTTCGAGTAAGAGGAGGCGAAGGCTAGATTTCGGACCCAACCCTTGAGGTCCAGGATCCCACCAGGAAACTAAGCAGCTGTTACACCAACATAAAGAGTTTAGGACAAAGGAAAATATAAAGTCGAGAAAAGAAAAGGAAGCAGGGTATACTCACGCTTCATGTTCCACTCCTCGGGGAACGGCATCTAAACAGCAGGAATGAGATTAGAGGTCTTGACTTGTACAAACTGGCTCATCCACCCACGGCCTTTGTCCTCATCGATACTAACGAACAGAGATTTTAAGGATTGGCGTTGCAACTTTATCAAGCCCCCCTCCCCCCGGTAAAGTCGAGGACTATACAATCTGAGCAAATGATCGAGGTGAAGGATATCCCCTCGATTTGGTTCGAAAAGAACCTGAGTAGGTAAACAATTTGCCAGAAGGAAGGGTAGCTCTGGCCAAGCATCACTCGAAATCATTGGCAAAAGTCGAGGATAACTAGATCTATGGACCCTGGGTCGAAATTGTAGGGCCCAATATAAACGGGTAAGTATATACACTCAAGTACCCCACTTTATGCGTGGTTATATCTTCCTCAGAGGAAGGAATCACTATTTCTTTATTTTTCTATTTACAATCCCCCTTTACTTGCTTGATCCCGGCCTCGGTCACCAGACAAACATATCGAGATATGGGCTCACATCGGCAGGGCGTCGAGACAGGTCTCTCAATTTTAAAATCGTCTATTATTTCACATGGCGGGGGAATACACTCCTCGATACTAGGAGGCACTACCGGTTTACCTTTGGTCGATCGAGAAGATGATGAATCTTTTTCCTTTTAAGGAATAGATTTAGAAGTTTTAGCCATCTCTATGTGGTAGATTTGGGAAAATGAAAAATGTTGTTAGAAAAGAGAAGGGAGAGATCAAGGAGATTGAAAAGGGCCAGATGAGACTTTGGAAGCACTAAGGAAATAAAATTTGTAAGGTTATGGGATTGGTCTATTTATAAAGATCATTTAAATGTGTTGAGAAAGCCAAAAGGCCGACCGTCAGCTGCCTACAATTAATGATTTTGGGAATCGTACGAAAAGCAACCCTACGGTCACTTCAACTTCTTATGTCATGATGTTGACATCAGGACCTAGGCATCGGGAATCCGTTTGTCAGAATTCATTAAGGTTAGTCTACAAGTTGAGTTCGAGTAGACACTCACTCGACTACTAAGCCCAAGGGCTACCCGAGTTCGAGCAAATTCTCATTCGGGGACTATCTATAGAGCCTTAGGGCTATCTTTATTTAGAGTCCGAGCAAACGCTCACTCGAGTACTAAGCCCAAGGGCTACCCGAGTTCGAGCAAATTCTCATTTGGGGACTATCTATAAAGCCTTAGGGATATCTTTATTTTGAGTCCGAGCAAACGCTCACTCGACTACTAAGCCCTAGGGCTACCCGAGTTTGAGAAAATTCTCATTCGGGTACTATCTATAAAGCCTAAGGGCTATCTTTATTTTAGGTTCAAGCAAATTTTCACTCAATTACTAAGCCCAAGTGCTACCCAAGTTCGAGCAAATTCTCACTCGGGGACTATCTATAAAGCCTAAGGGCTATCTCTATTTCGAAGTTCGAACAAGCGCTCACCCGATTACTAAGCCCAAACGCTACCCGAGTTCGAGAAAATTCTCACTCAAGGTTTATCAACGAAGCCTAAAAAGGCTAGCCTTATTTCAAAAATCGAGACCCTGCTCTCACTCTACTCGGACTTAGGAGTCTCAGTGACCTGAGCTCGCATCAAATCAATCCAAGCTTAGTCCAAGGATTAACGAAGAACTTTAAGAAGTATTATATTAATCAATTAATAACCTAAGGGTTTATCGGGTTCCAGGTCCAGTATTTGGACTAATCCTTAGAGTTATACACTTGGATTGTTCACAAACGAAGGCAGAATAGAATTCAACACGAATCAAAGACAAAATGGAGAAATTCTTATATTAACTAAAGATGTTTACAAAGCCCACGGGGGGCCCTTACACAGAAACAAAGAAGTAAAAACAACAGCCAAAGGCCTAATCTACTTTCGATGGTATATCCTCAAGAGCGACATCTTTGAGAACCTCTTTTCTTGGGGACTCTGATCGCTACCTACTCCACACTACTAAAACGTAGGAAGAGAGGGTCGCAATAGCTTTTACCCAATTTGTGGGTCGGGATCGATTTCCACAGGGAGCTAGGAATGGAGTCGAGTATCTATTTAGATTGGGATTGGGTAATTGTTCCAAATGTCACTTCCAAACATCTTTTGATTTTTCTTTAACAAACTGATATTATCAATTACTAATTAGAACAAAATTATGCTAATAAGAAAATTGCTAGAGTTGTATCTAATGGGTAGAAAGGCACCAGGGTAGTGACTTTCACCTAGGTAGCTAATTGACGGGTAAATGCTTCTAAGGCTCGATTGACATGATTGGGAAAATATGCTATAATCGTTGCACAATTTTACCCACTCGTACACATATCGGTAGAGAGAGTAATTTTGCCCAATTGACTCTCTCGAGACCAAATGGGTAGGCAAATTAGCTCAAGCAACTAGGGTTCAAGTCGAGTAATTACTCTCTTGAGGTTTAACCCTTTAATTGGGACTATCAATTCTCTTGAGTCCATCCCAATTCCTTGTTGGGTCAATTTTGGAGACTTAGGCTCTCTTTCTCAAGAAGAGCCAAGTCAACTTAGCACAAACCAGTATTTGCAACCACCAATTCATAGATTAAACCATTAAATTGACTCATATAACAAACAGCCATAGTCAATCTAACCTTAAATCACAACACCCATCAATTACCCATACTAAAGTTGAGCCACAACCTTAGGTAATAGGTTTAGCTACTCATGTTTGAAGAAGAAAATAGAGAAATAGATGAAGAACAAGACATATTAATTAAAAGCTAATGTAAATATAGAGAATCTATCGTTAAATCTAAGTTAGGATGCCAAAAATGGCTACACAATAGCTTCTCACGAGCGTAGCTTCGTTCTGGAAATAACTGATACCCTAAAATGGAAAAATATTCTATTTATCTAAGCTGGAAAAATTAGACAAAAATGCCCCTACAGGGTCAGTACGGGCCACACAAAATAGACTGCGGCCGCACTAGGCTCTTGGACTTGAAGTCTTGGCTCTATGAACTCAGGCTCCACAGACCGCGCAAGATGGACCACGGCCGGGAAGGTCTCTAATGCGGTTCGCACAAAAATGACCGCGGACCGCACTTGCTTGATCCTTATCAAATTACATCTCTCTGATCTTCTCTTCTGCGGACCGCACATAATGGCAATGCAGCCGCGGAACCTTCAGTGCGGACCGCGCAAGATCGAATGAGGTCGCACTGCCTTGAAGCTCGATTTGCCAGCTCTCTGAATCCCCTAGTCCGGACCACACAAAGTGTAGTGCTGCCGCACTAGGCCTTTTTGTCCTGAGTTTGCTTTGTCTTTGGTACTTGAGTAGGTTTCACTCCTTTTGAGCCAATCTTTGACATTTCATCACTTTGTCAATCAAACCTGCAATCAAGCATAACTTATGAGCCTTTTGGGACTATTTTGTCAGAATTTATAATCAAAGCGTATGCAGGAAAGAGCATAAAACATGTCAAAATTCCTAGTTATCAACTCCCCCAAACTTAAGCTTTTGCTTGTCCTAAAGCAAACAAAATAAGACCCACCCCTTAAGGGAAAATCCAAGTATTTTCAGCTATCGTAAAGTAACCTCAACAAGCATCAATTGGGACTAACAATTGCACTCAATGCGAATGAATCATTAACAACATTTAACCTTTTATAAACCATGGATCAAGTGTGACACAAGAATATCAAGAGTTGACTCATTACATCAAAGAACTCTCTCAATTACTTCGGTCATTGTGGGACCCAAACTCACATATCATCAACTCTCCCTAGGCAAACCTCAACTTTTAGAGTATTAGCACACAAACCGAGGTCAATGGGAATTCACTTATCTCTCTCAAGGAAAGGTCACAAGTCCGGCTCTAAGTACCATATGCTTTCCCCTCATGTAAGTATCCATTAATGCAAGATTCATTCAACTCAAGATCATATAGGGCTTTTGTGGAGTCATTGGGAGGGCTTTTGGTTCAGGGTAGGACATGTTTAGATCTAAGTGGGTTCCATCTTCCCTTAAGCACTTCTTTTGATTCATTTGGCACAATTCTCTTGACTCTTTGAGTCATCTTACTTCTTTCTAAGGGGTTAGAGAGACACAATGTCACTCTTTCTCATGCAATTCAAAACGTTTCTCCTTTTTCAACTTTCCACACCTTTTTCTCTTTTGCTTTTCTTGAATCTCTTTTTATTCTTTTTCACATTGGGATTTCTTTTTGTCTTTTTCTTTTCTTTCTTTTTCATTGCCTTTCCTTTTCTTCGCTTTTGTACCTTTTACCACTTTGTTCCCTTCCTCGTCTCTCCCCCCAAACTTATACTTTTGTCATGTGCTCAAGGAAAGATCGGGTGCCAAGAGAGGGTATCTTTTAGAATGGGTATAGGTTTGTATCATGGTTTCTGAAAGAAAAAGGTTTAAGGCTCAAGAGGGTTTACTAGGGATCATATCATTGGTAGGCTATGGAATTGTTCAACTATCATTTGGATCAAGGAGAGCCTATAATCACTTCTCAAGTCAAATTTCACCTAAGATTTTGCCTCAACAAACATTCAGGGCAAGTTCTAGACCAATGGCTCGGGACTTGGACTCGCAATTCGATTTCTCACCGCACGAGCTAAAGGATTGATCAAGACATATAGTCGGGGGGCCACAACAACCTTAGATATGATTTGAGCACAAAATGGTCCCGAAAGACCACTTGATGATTGTTGGTCAACACAAGAATCTCAAGGTCACGACTTTCACCATCCTAAATGCAACATTTGGTCTTTGACCATGGGATCAAAGACAAATGTGCTAGGCCCAAGTGAAACTTTACTTGAGATACCCTTAACTATAAACTACCAAAAACAAAAACAAAAACGGACTCAAACCCTTAAAAAGGTTGTCACGCCATCCATCATCAGGAAGAGTCACCCGGTTCACACAATACTCCACCTTTGGAAAGAACCGTGGCATTAAGAAAACCAAAGGTTTATTGAAAGCGCCAAAAACAAAACAAAACGAAAAATTTTGCAAAAATAGAAAGAATCTATACAATAGGGGATTTGAATATAAAACGGGGAATGAATATATACAATGATGTAATTTTATATACATACCAAATGAAAGATAAACGGTGCGATAAAAGTAACTAAGTGTAGGATTATATACAGACCAAATGAAAATCAAGAAATCATAAACTAAATCAGTATATATACAGTCATCTAAAGATAAAGCGCGCACCCCCTCAAATAAAAGCTGACATTGTCCCCAATGCCAAATAAATCAAATAAGCACCAAAAATAAAATAGAGGAAGGATATGAAGACTCCCTAAGCCGGGTCTGTCTGCATCAGATCATAGGCAGTCCCTGGGTCCTTTATATGCTCGGGAACCTCAAACTGGTTCCTGGTATCCTGCTGCTCAGCTGCTGGGACATAGGTCTGGACCTTGACAGGCTGTGTATCAGATACATCTTGTAGCTGGCTAGAGGAACACTCCGGTGGGTCCGCCAACTAGATGACAGTATCATTTGCGCTCGGGATCATCCTCTTCCTCTTCGGAGGTCGTTGTGACTGCTCCTGTTGTGGCTCTACTGCTGGCACTACTACTGGAGCTGGGTCCTCAAACAATAAGTCTAAAGGCACCTGGTCTGCCTTCAGTCTATCCACATCTGCCCGTAGCTTCTTCACGGACTCCCTGGAAGCCCGTGTCTTGTGAAGCTTCTTGTGCTCCTTGGCGAGCTCCTTCAGAGCCCTGCCATGTGAATCCACTGCCTTTGCCAAATCAGCCTGGGTACTGAGGATCTTCTCCTAGTTTTAAATTATCTTCTTCAAGATATCCTCTATAGACTGTGGGACATGTGCTGGTTGAGGGGCTGACTGAGCTGCAATGGTGGAGGTTAAGGTAGACAACTTGGATGACGCAGTATACATCCAGTTGTTTAAACTCTGAAGCATCTGGCTCAGCTGGTGGGCAGTGATAGGATGGGCCTGAATAGATGGAATCTCTGGGCCCGCTGATGTGGAGGGTCCAGGAGGAATATCTAAAGTGGAGGGTCCAGGAGGCATCTTAGTAAAGGTAGAGGCAGGCTCAATGGGGGCCTCTACCACAACTGGCTCTTCAGACTGACCAGTTGGGGTGGAAGTGGGTGTCTTGTAGCTCTTGTCCTTGGGGTTGTCTGGTCCCCTCAAGCTATACCATGAGAATGGAGTTGTAGCCTTGACCTTGATGTCAAACTGCCTCTTTTCTACCTTCAAATCTCTAAAGTATATGGTCAGGGTGTTGGGGAAAGGGTAGTTCCTGTCAGTCTCAGTACCCACAATCGAGATGATACGGGACATCACATTCCCCACATTGATGGGATACCCTGACATGATGGAAGCAACTAGTACAACCCGGTGGGGAGGTAGAGTCTGATCATGGGAAGTGGGGTCTAATCAGCTGCACACAAACGTCTCTCAAACCCTAGCCTCAAAGTTTAGGGTCCTCCGTAATATTTTAACCCCAACAGTCAACCACTCTGGAATGGTACCTGGGATTGCCAAGTACTGAGCTAACCATGTACGGACCTCCTTGCCCATCTCCAGCTTTGCCATATAGAGAGACTCATCTTCATCATTGAAGCCCAAATATTCATTCAGAGACTTCCCGTCGAACAACACCTTTTTGTTTCGAACCTTAATCACTTTGGAGCCCTTGACGATATAGGCCACGTTACAGTAAAACTCCTTGACCAAGTGTTCATTTGCCTCCCCACAGTCATCTATAAGTGCTCCCACCCCACTCTTGTTCTAAACTATCTATGCACATCGGGGTTTAGGGGTAGAAGATCTCTATCTACGAAACACCTCTCCAAAATCAGTTTTGCACTGGCCACCACTCCCTGAATTTGTGGTATGCTACTTGGCTTACAAACTTGTCTTCCCACACTTCGGGTTTCCTAGTACGGGCAATCCCCCTAACCTGAGGCTCACCCCCCTCAGGTACCCCCTCATCTCCCTCATCACCTCCGCCTGCACTCTCCCAGGATAATGAAGCTGTGGGGGAGGTGGAGCACTCGCTACTGCCAGCTGCTAAGCCCTCAGACGACTCAGTGGAGACATGATTTGCTGCTTGGGCAGTGGGTGTGAGTGGAGGAGTATCATAAGTCAATCTCATTCTCCCGGGCCAGTTAGGGACATATTCGGGCATAGAATAAGAGGAAATATCCTGGGAAGGCATGTACTCACTCCCCGACTGGTCACAAGCTCTATCAGCCGCTTTAATTGCTTTCCGCATCTTTTTAATACTTTCTCTCACTTGGGGAGTGCATCGGATCATCTTCTTGCCCTTGCCTCTCCGGGAGGATTCACCTCTCCCGGGTTGTTTTGAGCCTCTTCCTCTTTGAGTAATCATTGTCTGCAAGCACAAGCATCTAACTTTGTTAGTATTAGCAGAGACAGTGAGACATTAGTGCAGTAAGAATTATAGAACAGAATAACACAAATGCAGAAATAGCTGCAGAACATGGCCTGTGTGGACCGCACAAAAAGGCGTGCGGCCGCACTGAGACCACCGCGGACCGCACAGAAACAACCACAATCCACACAGGGGTGGGACTCAGAATACCCCCCTCTTAATTTGACCACTGCAGATCGCACAAAGTAGTACCGCGGTCGCGGTGGGCCTGTGTGGACCGCACAAAATGCAGTGCGGCCGCACTGGGCTTAAGGTCACCTTGCATAAGTTCATCATCGCGGTCCGCACAAAGTGGTAATGCGGACCGCACTAGGGCACCGCGGACCGCACAATTGATCGCGGTCCGCGAAGGGTGCCCAGTTATGGCACTGAGTTAGGGTTCGAGATATAGCTACTTAGTTCAAATTTACACCTAGTTAAGGTCCCTACTCAATTTTACCCACTACATTATACTCAAGAAGTCCACCAGAATCATCATTTGAATTGAACTAACCTAAAAACTAAAGAAATATGGGAGGAGAACCTACCAGCTAATAGAAATAAAGCTAAAATGAAATTAAACAATTAAACTAAAAAGAGTTGGGTAAAATGTTACCAGGTATTGAAATGGTATGAATAAAGGCAATGCAAATACGCAGGTATGATCAAAGGAAGAAAGATGAATAGTGTTTGAGGTCTTTGAGAGTTAAAAATGCAAAAAGTGTAAAAGGGGGTCCCTAGGTTCTATTTATAGAATGACTGATGGGACCCATTCTCACCTACCAGCGCGACCGCACAAAATGGACCGCGGTTCGCACTAGGTTTGTTAAGAAGAAGTTTGAGAAGGACCGCGGTTCGCACTAAGAAGAAGTTTTGCGGTCCACACAAAACAGTCTGCGGCCGCAGAGGTTCACCGCGGTCCGCACGGAATGTAAATGTGGTCGCGGTGGCAAACTTCAGAGAGTCCTCACATTGGCTCACACCAGTACGATCCGCACTGGCAACTTCAGAGACTTGTTCAATTTTTCCATCATGTCTTACACTGCATCAACATAAACCTGCAACATCTCACAACCAATTAGCACAAAAATCAATCCTACACTACAAAGAAAATCAAAGAAAACAAGAAGAAAAAGACATGGGTTGCCTCCTAAGAAGCGCCTGATTTAACGCCACAGCACGACGCATGTTACCATCACCTCATTTGAAATGAAGGAGCGCCACCATGTGGCTGTCATCAAACTTTCCAAGATATTTCTTGACCTGGTGCCCATTAACTCTGAAGACTTCACCATTTTTGTTTCTCAAATCAAGAGCACCAAAAGGGGTCACAAACACAACTTCAAACGGTCCACTCTTTGAGCTTTCCCGGAAACAGACATAAACGGGAGTTGAACAAGAGAACCAAATCACCTAGATTGAACTCCTTTACACGAGCATATTTGTCATGAAGGTACTTCATCTTGTCCTTATACAAGGACGAACTGGATTAGACATGGAATCTAAATTCATCGAGTTCATTGAGTTGTTCAACATGAAGATTAGCTGCAACATCCCATTCAAGGTTCAACTTCCTCAAAGCCCACATGGCCTTGTGCTCTAACTCAATCGGAAGATGACATGCTTTTCCAAACACCAACCGATACGGAGACATCCCAATCGGAGTTTTATAAGCCATCCGATAAGCCCATAGAGCGTTATCCAACTTCTTCGACCAATCAGTCCTATTTGCATTGACCGTCTTTGACAAGATACTTTTGATTTCTATGTTGGAGACTTCTACTTGACCACTAGCTTGAGGATGATAAGGGGTCGAAACCTTATGATTGACACCATACTTGGAAAGCAACGTGTCAAAAACTTTATTTCAAAAGTGAGACCCCCTATCGCTAATAATCTCACGAGAAGTGCCAAACCTTGTGAAGATGCTCTTTTTAAGAAATGCAACAACACTCCGGGCTTCATTGTTAGGAAAAGCCATGGCTTCAACCCATTTTGAGACATAGTTAACCGCTACTAGAATGTAAGTATTCCCACAAGAGCTAACAAATGGACCCATGAAATCGATGCCCCAAACATCAAAGATATCCACTTCAAGAATGGTATTGAGAGGCATCTCATCCCTTTTTAAAATTCCGCCCGCTCTTTGGCAATCGTCACACCTCTTCACAAAATCACCCGCATCTTTGAACAAGGTGGACCAATAGAATCCACAACTAAGAACTTTCGAGGCGGTCCTTACCCCACCATAATGGCCACCATAGGGTGAAGAATGGAAAACCTCTAAGATACTCAATTGTTCTTCCTCCAGGAAACATCTACGAATCACACCATCCGTGCAAATCTTGAACAAGTATGGCTCATCCTAATAGAAATCCAAACTATCCCGCTAGAGCTTCTTCCTTTGGTTAGAAGAGAGCACACACGGGATTACTCTAGTCACAAGGTAATTGGCAACATCAGCAAACCATGGCATATCATTCATCGACACCGCAAGGAGTTGTTCGTCGGGAAATGAATCATTGATCTCAAGGCCATCACAAGGCCTCCCCTCCTCATCCAAACGGGACAAGTGCTCCGCCACTTGATTCTCACTACCTTTCCGGTCCACAATTTCTAGATCAAACTCTTGAAGTAGTAACACCCATCTCATCAATCTTGCCTTGGAGTCTTTCTTTGTCATTAAATACCTAAGGGCGGCATGATCGGTGTGCACTATAACTTTGGCCCCCATAAGATATGGCTGAAACTTTTCCATTGCAAATACTATAGCCAACAACTCTTTCTCAGTGGCTGTATAGTTCCTTTGAGCCTCATTTGTGGTCTTGTTTGCATAGTACACCGGATGAAATATCTTGTTAACCCTTTGACCCAAAACAGCCCCAACCGCAACGTCACTTGCGTCACACATGAGCTCGAAAGGCAAGCTCCAATTTAGTGAGGTAATGATCGGTGTAGTGGTCAACTTAAGCTTGAGAAGCTCGAATGCTTGCATACATCCCTCATCGAACACAAACTTTGCATTCTTTTCTAGCAACTTGCACAAGGGGTGTACCACTTTTGAAAAATCTTTTATAAACCTTTGGTAAAAAACCCACGTGCCCAAGAAAACTCCTCACCCCTTTGACAGAAATGGGGGAGGAAGCCTTGAAATCACCTCTATCTTGGCTTTATCAACTTCAATCCCTCTTTTTGAAATTTTGTGACCCAACACTATACCCTCTTCAACCATAAAATGGCATTTTTCCCAATTGCGTACGAGGTTTGTGTCTTCACATCGGGCCAACACTCTATCCAAATTACACAAACACTCTTCAAAGGAATCACCAACCACACTGAAATCATCCATGAAGACCTTCAATATATCTTCCACCATGTCGCTGAAAATAGCCATCATGCATCCTTAGAATGTCGCCAGAGCATTACACAATCTGAATGGCATCCAACAGAAAATGAAGGTTCCATACGGACAAGTAAAGGTGGTCTTCTCTTGGTCCTCTAGGGCAATTAAGATATGATTATACCCCGAGTAACCATCCAAAAAGCAATAAAAAGCACGCCTCGCGAGACGATCAAGCATTTGGTCAAGGAATGGCCATGGGAAATGGTCCTTTCGGGTCACCTTGTTTAGCTTCCGATAGTCCATGCAAACCCTCCAACCTGTGACTGTCCGAGTAGGAATAAGTTCATTGTTGTCATTGGTCACCACAGTCATACCACCCTTATTCGGTATACATTGCACCGGAGAAGTCCACGAGCTATCAGAAATGGGGTACACAACCCTGGCATCCAACCATTTGATCACCTCTTTTTTCACCACTTCTTGCATAGCCTCACTCAATCTTTTTTGATGCTCCAAGGAAGGCTTTGCATCATCCTCCAAGATATTTTTGTGCATACAAAATGCGGGGCTTATTCCTCGAATGTCAGCTAGAGTCCATCCAATTGTCCTTTTCTGCTTTTGAAGAACTGCCAAATTGGCCTCAACCTGCATGTTAGTAAGGCAAGAAGAAAGAATAACTGGTAAAGTAGAATTTGAGCCCAAGAATTCATACTTGAGGTATGGAGGAAGTAGTTTCAACTCCAACACCGGTGGCTCCTCAATTGATGGCTTTTTTGGTGGAGTTTTCCAGTTTTCAAGATCCAAAGACAATTTTCTAGGCTCATAAGAATAAGAGCCCATCCCCTGTAATGCATTCACGCACTCCACTCAACTTGCATCCTCATTGACATCAAGATTTAATAGCACGGCCTCAAGAGGATCCTCCATGTTGATCATAGCACTGGTATCATCCACAATCACAACTGTGACATGATCTACAAATGAGCACACCTCGATGCTATTGGGTTGCTTCATAGATTTGCAAACATGGAAAACGACCTTTTCATCTCCCACTCGAAAAGTGAGCTCACCCGCTTCAACATCAATCAATGCCTTCCCCGTTGCAAGGAAAGGTCTGCCCAAGATAATAGGAACCTCATAGTCCACTTCACAATCCAAAATGACAAAGTCAGCCGGCAAAATGAATTTGTCCACCCGGACAAGCACATCATCAATAATTCCCAATGGTCGTTTCATCGATCGATCCACCATTTAAAGTATCATTGAAGTTGGCCTAGGTTGCCCGATACCCAAAGTTTTGAAAACCGAGAAGGGCATTAAATTAATACTAGCTCCCAAGTCACATAGAGCCTTGGCAAAATCCGCACTCCCAATGGTGCAAGGTATGGTGAAAGCACCAGGATCATCAAGCTTCGGGGCCATTGAATGCACTATAGCACTAACTTGGTGAGTCATCTTTATAGTTTCACAATCCATAGAACGCTTCTTTGTAACCAAGTCTTTCATGAATTTTGCATAACCTAGCATTTGTTCAAGTGCCTCCACCAAAGGCATATTAATAGATAAGCTCTTTATCATGTCAATGAACTTTTTAAACTAATTATCATTCTTCTGCTTCACGAGCCTTTGAGAATAAGGTGGAGGTGGCCTTGGCAAAGGAGCCTTGGCTTTTGGCACAACCGGCTCCAGCATGTCAATTATCTATTCCCTGGACGGGTTCACATCATTTTGGGTTTCCATCTCGACTTCTTGAATATCAATCCTCACTTCATTGTTCATATTTCATCAACCACATCTTCAACTACCAAAGGGAATTCGTCATCTTTCAACTCAACATCATCATCCACGACATGTTTTTGCTTAAAGGCATTCGCATCACCGCCTCCCTCACTTCTTGTTGTGACTGCCATAACATGATTGTTCCCACCCTTTGGGTTTACTACCGTATCACTTGGTAGAGCACCCTTCGGGCGAGTATTCAATGACTGAAAGATTTGGCCTAATTGCACCTCCAAGTTTCGGATAGAGTTGTTGTGAGAAGCTAACTGTGCATCCGAATCCGCATTCCTCTTCATCATCTGCTCGAACATCATTTCAATTCTACTCATATCATTATCATAAGAACTAGGACCTTGAGAAGGGAAAAGGGGTGGATTGTTCGGTTGTTGGTACATTGGGGGCCTTTGAAAGCCTTGCCCCCGGTTGCCTTGGTTTCCATTATTGTTCCACCCGCCTTGATTGTTGTTGTTGCCCCAATTGTTGTTATTTCCATTATAATTGCCTTGGTTGTTGTTTTGATTACCCCAATTGTTGTTTTGGTTGTTGTTGTTCCAATTGCCACCACTTTGTTGTTGATTGCCCCAATTTCCTTGGGGTCGCCATTGTTGGTTTGAAGAGTTGCCTCTATTGCTTTGATAGATGTTGACATATTGTACCTCTTTACTTTGGTCATCATAACCATCATTTTGACACCCATCATATTCATCAACAAATTGCTCAGAATTTCCTTGATTTTGTTGCCTCCTTTGCCTTCTCTTGTTGACAAGCATACTAACACCCTCTATAGCATTCACTTGGAGAGGATTCTGAACTTGTTGCAAATGTGCCTTAGCCAATTGATTCATCGTAGTAGTAAGCTCAGCTATCGCTTGCCCATGATCATGTAATTTCTTGTGCAAATGGATAACCGTAGGGTCACCTTGAGGCACATTTGCTCTACTCTGCCATGCTGAAGAAGTGTCCGCCATTTCATCAAGTACATCACCTGCCTCATCATAAGAAAGCTTCATAAAATTGACCCCGGCCAATTGGTTCACTATGCATTGATTTGTAGTATTTATGCTCCGGTAGAAGGTTTGTTGGATCATGGCCTCGGTCATATCATTATTTGGGCATTCCTTCACCATCATCCTATACCACTCCCAAATCTCATGCAAAGGTTCCGTTGGCTCTTGCTTGAAGGCTAATATTTCAACTTGAAGTGCCGCCATATGACTAGGAGAGAAGAATTTGGCAATAAACTTATCCGCCAACTCATCCCAAGTTGTGGTGGAATGGTTGGGGAGTCTATCAAGCCAATCTAATGCCTTTCCCCGAAGTGAGAACAGGAAAAATCTCAATCTCAATGCATCCTCGGACACATTCATCTTCTTGCTCTCCCAACATGTATCTACGAACCCCTTGAGATATTTGTAGGCATTTTGATTTGCAGCGCCCGTGAAGTACCCATGCTTCTCAAGTAAGGTCAACATCACATTGGTTATCTGAAAGTTGCCCGCCCGGATTCGGGGTGAGACAATAGCACTTGCGTAGCCCTGGTTTGGTAATACTCTGGGAGCCACTCATGTAGGAACCGGGGGAGGGTCTGGAATATTGTCACTTGGATTAGCATTGGCATTCCGGACTCTCCGTTGACCTTGAGGTGCAAGAGGCACCTCATTTTGCTCAAGATCATCTACCTCCTCCCCCGCTATCACGTTTCCAAGAGGGTCATTAGCGTTGTTTACATCCATATTGGTACCTGAGTAATGACACAAACAAGTAAGTAACAAAGAAGGAAAGAAGAACAATACACAAAACTAACTAAACAGATAGCCATAACCGTTAGCTCCCCGGCAATGGCGCCAAAAAGTTGATCGCTACCTACTACGTACTACTAAAAAGTAGGAAGAGAGGGTCGCAATAGCTTTTACCCGATTTGTGGGTCGGGATCGATTTCCACAGGGAGCTAAGAATGGAGTCGACTATCTATTTAGATTGGGATTGTGTAATTGTTCCAAATGTCACTTCCAAACATTTTTTGATTTTTCTTTAACAAACTAATATTATCAATTACTAATTAGAACTAAATTATGCTAAGGAGAAAATTGCTAGAGTTGTATCTAATGGGTAGAAAGGCACTTGAGTAGTGACTTTCACCTAGGTGGCTAATTGACGGGTAAATGCTTCTAAGGCTCGATTGACATGATTGGGAAAATATGCTATAACCATTACACAATTTTACCCACTCTCACACCTCTCGGTAGAGAGTGATTTTTCCCAATTGACTCTCTCGAGACCAAATGGGAAGGCAAATTAGCTCAAGCAACTAGGTTTCAAGTCGGGTAATTACTCTCTCGAGGTTTAACCCTTTAATTTGGACTATCAATTCTCTTGAGTCCATCCCAATTCCTTTTTGGGTCAATTTTGGAGACTTAGGCTCTCTTTCTCAAGAAGAGTCAAGTCAACTTAGCACAAACCAGTGTTTGCAATCACCAATTCATAGATTAAACCATAAAATTGACCCAAATAACAAACACCCATAGTCAATCTGACCTTAAATCACAACACCCATCAATTACCCATACTAGGGTTGAGCCACAACCCTAGCTAATGGGTTTAGCTACTCATGCTTGAAGAAGAAAATAGAGAAATAGATTAAGAACAAGACATATTAATTAAAAGCTAATGTAAATACACAGAATCTATCGTTAAATCTAAGTTAAGATGCAAAAAATGGCTACACAATAGCTTCTCACGAGCGCAACTTCATTCTAGAAATAACTGATACCCTAAAAATGAAAAAATATTCTATTTATACTAAGCTGGAAAACTGGACAAAAATGCCCCTGCGGGGTCAATGCGGGTCGCACAAAATGGACGGCGGCCGCACTAGGCTCTTGGACTTGAAGTCTTGGCTCTCTGAACTCAGGCTCCGCGGACCGTGAAAAATGGACCGCGGCCGCGGAGGTCTCTAATGCGGTCCGCACAAAAATGATCGTGGACCGCGCTGGCTTGATCCTTGTCAAATTACATCTCTCTGATCTTCTCTTCTGCGGATCGCAAATAATGGCAATGCAGCTGCGGAACCTTCAGTGCAGACCGCGTAAGATCGAATGCGGCCATACTTCCTTGAAGCTCGATTTTCCAGCTCTTTGAATCCCCTAGTGCGGACCGCACTAAGTGTACGTGCGGCTGCACTAGGCCTTTTTGTCCTGAGTTTGCCTTGTATTTGGTACTTGAGCAGGTTTCACTCCTTTTGAGCCGATCTTTGACATTTCGTCACTTTGTCGATCAAACCTGCAATCAAGCACAACTTATGAGCCTTTTGGGACTATTTTGTAAGAATTTATAATCAAAACATAAGCAGGAAGAAGCATAAAACACGTCAAAATTCCTAGTTATCAGACTCCATTTCGATCTTTAGAACGGTGCCTTTGGGAACCTCCTCTGAAACAGCAATAGATGAAGAAAAGGCTATAGCCTATCGAAGAGTAAAAGCTTTTGACAAGTGAAGAAAATGGTGGCCTGGTGAAAGACTTAGCGAGTATGGGTCTTGTCAGCACTACTATTGTGAAGCCACTTCTTGAGACATTGTACCGGTGTGGGATGCAAAAGTTAATAAATAGTATCACCTCACTCCATGGAAAGCAAAAGGAATGAAGCGCCACACCAGGTTGAAGTTAAGAGAGATGAGCTACGGTGTAAAGTCCACATATCTTCTAACACGGGAAGAATTTTGTACCCTTCTCTTATTATTTTGAGCCAACAACAACAACAACAATTCAGTATAATCCCACTTAGTGGGTAAAAGCTTTTAAAAGGAGTGATGGCATAATTGACAAAGTTGATGTCGTATGACCTTGTGGTCACAGGTTTGAACCATAAAAATAGGAGATTAGAAGAGGATATAGAGAAGGAAAAAGGCTAAAGGTTGTTGAAGAAAGAATGAGTGAATTTTTGGTTCAAGTAATCCCTTATTTATAGAGAAATGACGACGAAACTGACGGCGCATTCAATGTTTTTGGGAAACGGACCGGCGGTGCATTCAATGCTTCTGGGGGAATGAACCGACGGGACGTTTCGATCACTTCGAACGCCTACGTCAGGAGCATGACGCAATCGTAAGAAGCTCGAGAAAATCGAGGTCAACGTCATTTCATATCATTCTATTCTAAGAAACGCGGGGACTATCTGTATACGGTCAAAATCGAGGTATATGATTTTGAAGGCTTAAATCAGGCTATAGGCCCAATTCCGAGATACTCAAACTGGGTATCGTATCCGCCTAAGGAACACCTACCTCGGGGAAGTTGATCGAGTGTCTGGCATGGACTGCATCGAGGGCAGCATTGTCTCGAAGTCAATCAAGAAAGAGCGAGAATTTCTCAAGGACACGTGGACCTGGGCATTAATTATAGGATAGGGGTTGTACGAATGGTACAGATCCGTACTAGGCCATTATACACTTGTACCACTAGAATTCTTACCTTTATGAGCAAGGTACCATATTGGGATTTTCTCCTCCTATATAAAGAGGACCCTAATCATTTTATAAAAAGGAAATCATTTATTGCAATAGAACATTCTTATTCTTCTTGTTTAACGTGCTCCCCAAGTGTTCTTCAACTTATTTGTCTTTACTTCATTGTTCATACTTTATTACTTCTAGCTGACCTCGAGATCCCTAGATAAGTCGAGCTCCAGGCCCCCTACTATTCCAACAACACTGATTTGGTTTTTAATTTCTTCTTATTTAAGCTCAATATTACTTGCATAATCACTAGTATTAGAATAATATCACGTATCTTTTAAAATCACAAAATATCTTTTATTGTTAAGCTCATTTTTCGAGGTAAACAGTTACCTTTTAAATTTTAACCCCAATTAAGAAGGATTTGGGCGATATTTTTCTCCATAGCACGTTATGGTTGTCACGGAATTCTGCCGGTTGCCATAATTTTTTTGTGGTTGGCCACAAAATTCTAACGGTTATCATAAATTTACAAGTTGTGGAGATCGTCACAAATTTTGATAGTTGCCATATTATTTGATCAATTGGCCACAAAAATCTGATAATCAATGTAATTTTTGCGCAACTGACCATAAAATTTTGACGGACACCATAATTGATGTGCCAAAATCATGGCAAATCTTTATAAATGTGCATAAAGTTCTGGCGGCTACCATAATTATTGTGTAAAAAGTTTACCATCATATTTTTATTCAAAATTGACCCTGATCAACGCCAAATTACTCCAATTTTGTATACAACATTCTAATACCAATTTCAACAATTCCAATGGTTAAACTCAACTTAAATATTAAAAAATTAAGGGGTCGTTTGGTAGGGTGCATAACAATAATGTTGAATAAGGTATATTAGTAATGTTGGTATTAGTTATGCTGACATATTTCTTATCCATTGTTTGGTTTGATGTATTAAAGCATAGCACAATTCCTAAAAGAATTGTTTGTTTACAAAAATGCCCTCAAAACTAGTCCACACTCTAACTTTTTAAAAGAAACATATGTTGAGAAATGTTTTTCTATGAAAAAGTTTTAAAAAAATTATTTTATTTGTCTACCTATATTGTAAAATAAAATTAAATATTTATTTATAAAAAAGAAAATATGCTAAGTATTTATTTATTTACTAGGGATATAGTTTTATATCTCACTATTTAGATTATTTTGAACTTGCATTAATATATTAACTAGCATATTTTAATCAAGCATAAATTTTGAAGGACAATTTTGTCTTTAACTAAGCTAATGCATGCATTAAAACCCATTGCATTGCTAATACCATTGTTTTCTATGCATTAATTATGCATAGGATAATACCAAATAGGATGTATAACTAATGCATATGCTCAAAATGTCTACCAAACGATGTATTATTAATACACAAAATCAATGCATGCATTAACTTATCTAAGCTAATGCATCCTACCAAACGATCCCTAATAGACCATCTTTGTCTTCTTTAACTAGTTTTTGTAAACGCAAACAAAATCCATAATTAGCTTCTTTCAATTTTCTCCAATCAAACCAATCTAAATGATTAAAGATCGTTAATATAAGCACAGTGAAATATTACTTGCTCAATTTTAACTACAAATAAGTAAAGAAACTTTAATTTTCTAAACAATATATTTTATTATTTTTTAAATTTTAATTGTGAGCTCATAATTTATTGGAAGAAGGAAAGGGAGAAAGGAGAAAAAGAAGATGTATAAGAAGGATGAAGGAGGAGAAGAAGAAGAAATAGACTAAGGAACAAGGAGAAGGAGAAAAAGAACATTCTAATGGAAAGCTAAAAAAAGATAAATTTTTCTTAATATAATGAAAATAAAAACGGGGACCTTAAAAATGTTTAATCAACGTATTTTGTTATTCAGATAATTGGCATGTTGAACTTTGTGTTATATTTGACCTTGTATGAGCAATATCTTTTATGGTTATTCGCACTTCTAATTGATGTTAGTTATTTCAATTTTTAGTTGTTTAAATTAATACGTCGATGAAAGCAAAGAAGCAAAACTAAATATTGGTTTAGATTGTTATGAAACAATAAAAGTAGAAGAACAATATTGCAGAGAAAGAGAGAGAATTCTTATTGCAACGCGCATTAACTCCCCGTAATGAGAGCATCAATTCACATCCTTGAGCCTTCACATTCTGATTTTGTACACTAGCTTTTTGAAGGTTGACGTTGGTAGAGATTTTGTGAATAAATATGCCATATTATCACTTGAACGAATTTGTTGCACATTGATATCACCATTCTTTTGAAGATCATGTGTGAAGAATAACTTTGGTGAAATGTGCTTTGTCCTATCTCCTTTTATGAATCCTCCCTTCAATTGAGCTATGCATGCTGCATTATCTTCATACAAAATTGTGGGTAACTTGTCACATTTCAAACCACATTTGTCTCGAATAAGATGTATTATAGACCTCAACCACACACACTCTCGACTTGCTTCATGAATAGCAATTATCTCAGCATGATTAGATGAAGTAGCCACAATTGATTGCTTAGTCGATCGCCAAGATATGGCAGTGCCTCCACAGGTAAATACATAACCTGTTTGAGACCGAGCCTTGTGTGGGTCAAATAAATACCCAGCATTAGCATAACCAACCAGATCGGGACTGCAATTGTTGCCATAAAATAAGCCCATATCGGTAGTCCCTTTTAGATACCGCAATATGTGTTTGATTCCATTCCAATGTCTTCTTGTAGGAGCAGAGCTATATCTTGCTAAGACATTAACTAAAAAAGTTATGTCAGGCCTTGTAGTATTAACAAGATACATTAGTGCACCAATTGCACTAAGATATGGTACTTGAGAACCAAGTAGCTCTTCATTCTCTTCTTGAGGCCGGAATGGGTCCTTATTCACATCAAGTGATCGAACAACCATCGGAGTACTTAATGGATGTGCTCCATCCATGTAAAACTGTTTCAATACCATTTCTATATAGGCAGATTGATGAATAAAAAATCTGTTTGCCAAATGTTCCATTTGCAAACCAAGACATAATTTTGTCTTTCCGAGATCTTTCATCTCGAATTCCTTCTTTAAATAATCAATTGCCTTTTGGAGTTCTATAGGAGTTCCAATAAGGTTTATGTCATCAATATATACGGCAAGTACAACAAATTCCAATGTTGTTTTTTTTATAAAAACACATGGGCAAATGACATCATTTATATAGCTTTCCTTTAATAAATATTCACTAAGACGATTATACCACATTTGTCCTGATTGATTTAGACCATACAACGAACTTTGCAATTTGATTGAAAAAAAATTCCGGGACTTTGAATTATTTGCATTTGGCATTTTAAATCCATCGGGAATTTTCATATATATCTCATTATCAAGTGAGCCATAAAGGTATGTGGTAACCACATCCATTAAATGCATGTCAAGCTTTTCATGGACAGCAAAACTAATAAGATAACGGAAAGTTATAGCATCCATAACGGATGAATATGTCTCTTCATAATCGACACCAGGCCTTTGTGAAAATCCTTGTGCAACAAGGCGTGCCTTATATCTTTGCACCTCGTTTTTCTCATTTCTCTTGCTTATAAAAATCCATTTATAGCCAACAGGCTTAATACCATTAGGTGTTTGGACTACAGGCATAAAAACTTCATGTTTTGCAAGTGAGTTCAACTCTGATTGGATTGTTTCTTGCCATTTTGGCCAATCAAGTCTTTGTCGATATTCTCCAACAAATTGAGGTTCAAGATCCTCACTTTTTTGCATAATGCTAGATGCAACATTATATGCAATGACATAATCCACCACTATATCCACTCGATTCAACTTTGTCTTAATATCGATTGGATTTATTGATATTTCCTTATTTTTTTGAGCCTCGGGCTTAGTGGATTCCTCAGGAATCTCAGAATTTATTAAATCATGGATTTCTTCATGAGGTTCTTTCGTAGTGTCATTTTGATTATTTGTTTTCCTTTTTCTAGGATTTCGATCTTTGGAACCTAATGGTCTGCCACGTTTTAGGCATGCTTTTGACTCATTAGCTATGACACTAGAAGATTGCCCAATAGGGACATCAATACGGATTGGAACATTCTCTATAGGGATATGTGATTTTGTTATCCTTTTCAAATCCGTAAATGCGTCTGACATTTGATTTGCGATTCTTTGCAAATGGATAATCTTTTGTACCTCTTTTTCACAAATAGAGGCACGTGGATCAAGATGAGATAATGATGGATTTTTCCATAAAATTTCCCGTTTGGTTTCACCAACTTCTCCTCCTAATTTTGGGAAAAGTGTCTTATCGAATCGACAGCCTTCAAATCGTGCAATAAACAAATCCCCCGTCAATGTTTCTAGGTAGCGAATGATGGAGAGTGATTCAAACCCAACATATATTCCTAACCTTCTTTGCGGACCCATTTGGTGCGATATTGCGGTGCTACAGGCACATATACTGCGCATCCAAAAATTCTTAAATGGGATATATTAGGTTCATGACCCAAAACTAGTTGCAACTGGGAATATTTGTGATAATTTGTCGGTCTGAGACAAACTAGCATTGTTGAATGCAAAATGGCATGACCCCAAACAGAAGTGGGTAGCCTCGTTTTCATAAGTAATGGTCTTGCTATCAATTGCAGACGTTTAATTAAAGACTCTGCAAGACCATTTTGAGTGTGAACATAAGCTACAAGATGTTCCACTTTTATCCCAATTGATAAGCAATAATCATTAAATGTTTGGGATGAAAACTCAGCAACATTATCAAGTCTAATAGACTTAATTGGATTATCAGGAAATTGTGCCCGTAATCGAATTATTTGTGCCATTAATTTTGCAAACGCGAGGTTGCGAGATGACAATAGGAACACATGGGACCATCTAGAAGATGCATCTATTAAGACCATAAAATATCTAAACGACTCACTAGGTGGGTGAATAGGTCCACAAATGTCCCCTTGTATACGTTCCAAAAACGCAGGGAACTCAATTCCAACCTTTGTTGGTGATGGTCTAATAATTAACTTGCCTTGATAACAAGAGGTGCAAGAAAATTCATCATTTAAAAGAATCTTTAAATTCTTTAATGGATGCCTATTTGAGTTTTCTATAATTCGTCTCATCATAATCGATCCAGGATATCCCAATCGATCATGCCAAAGTACAAAAGTATTAGAATCAGTAACTTTTTGGTTTACAATAGAATGTGCCTCAATTGCACTAATTCTTGTCCAATACAGGCCACAAGATAAAGATGGGAACTTCTCAATAACCCTCTTTTGGCCAGAGACATTCTTGGTAATGATGAGATATTCAAGATTATTCTCATCTATTGTCTCAATATGATATCCATTTCGATGGATATCTTTAAAACTCAACAAGTTCCTCTTGGACTTGGAGGAGAACATTGCATTCTCTATGATAAGTATTGTTCCCTTAGGCAGAATTATAGTAGCTCTTCCAGAGCCTTCAATTAATTTACTACTACCAGAAATTGTAGTAACATCTGCCTTACACATATTTTTAAATGAGAGAAATATTTCTTCTCTTTGAATATTGTATGTGTCGTACATGAATCAATTAAACAAATATTTTTACAATTGAACTTTGATCCAAGTTTGCTTTGTGGAATATCCATATTTGCTTCCCATTGTTTGACATACAAAAGAAATATACGAATAAATATTAGTATTTTCAGAGAAATAAACTTGGGTTACAAACAATTTGCTTGAACACAACTATTAAAAGTGCAGCATATTTTTCCGAATTACAATTGGCTTTCACTATTATTCTTTTATCTCACAGAATTTCAATAATCCGAAACTTCCAAAATCAGGACTATGAAATGAAGTGAAAATAAATAAATAAAATCCGTGTGACCATTACGAAAATTCACATGGTCGAGTTATGTAGATTGACGCCTTATACCTTAACAATCAAAAAAAAGAGAAAACATCTACTTGGACAATTGTAAAAAAAAATTTCTATTAATTTATACACATAATCAATTATACATAATTGATAACAAGGGTAGTAATTCACCAATCGAGTTGCTACCGTACATCTTACATCTGTAAGTTCCGATTTTCGCTAGATTTTTTTTTCCGTTCCTCGATAAAAATAAATAAGCAGAACTAACTTTCAAAAGACTTACTTTAACAAGGCAGAACTAACTTCTATTGTTCAACTCCAGTAACTGATTTTTTTTCACATCACAATTACTTTAACAAATAATATATTAATCCTTGAAGACTAAATAAATTGAAACATCGTTTGTAACGAATACTAGAACTACATTTAATCAAAACGAACTAACACAATTTTATAAAACAAATAAACTAATGACTACTACTCATGTAAAGAACTATGATTACATGATATTTATTCACTAACTACTATGAATAGGCAAAAATAAAAATGAAACTACTCAATCTTCTTTAACCACGGATCCATCACCGATCAAGTGGTCTATTTTCCCATCAGGGCGCTCAAAGAAGTCTGTCACATCCAAATGGGTGATGTCAAAATCATTGTCAGAGACAAAATTAGCTTCAGGGCCTTTGTTCTTTAGAGATTCTTGATAAAGCTCAATCAAATGTCTTGGTACACGATAAATATTTGCCCAATGGCCTTTTCCACCGCAACGATAACATTCGGTTTCTGAACCATTTGCCTTTGGTTTCTCATCTTTCCCTTTCCACTTTTGGTGGTTATTTTTCTTTGGGGGTGATCAATACCAGGAAAATTTCTTCCTTGTCCACGGCCACGACCATGACCACGACCACGAATAGGGCCACAGCCTTTTCCACGCTTAGCATAATGGGAATACACCTAATCCACTTCAGGCAATGGTGTAGACCCAGTGGGTCGATTTTCGTGATTTCTCATGAGCAAGTCATTGTTTCGCTCAGCCACAAGGAGAAGAGAAATTAAGTCAGAGCACTTTTTGAAACCTTTCTCTCTGTATTGCTATTGCAAGACCATATTGGAGGCATGAAACGTTGTGAACGTTTTTTCCAGCATATCATAATCAGTGATAGTATCTCCACAGAGTTTCAATTTAGAAGTAATTCTGAACATTGCAGAATTATATTCAGAAACAGACTTAAAGTCTTGAAGCCTTAGATGAGCCCAATCATATCGTGCTTGTGGAAGAGTGACCAACTTTAAGTTGTCATATCTTTCCTTTAAGTCATTCCACAAAACAAGTGGATCTTTGACTATGAGATATTCTATTTTCAACCCTTCATCAAGGTGATGACGCAAGAAAACCAAGGCCTTAGCACAGTCTTAGGTGGATGCTTTAGTTTTGTCTTTAATGGCGTCTCCAAAACCCATTGCATCTAAATGGATTTCAGCATCCAACACCCATGTCATATAGTTCTTGCCCGAAATTTCAAGGGCAATGAACTTTCTTTTAATAATATTAGTCATAATTAAAAGAGGAGAAAAGTTGTACCTTAATCTTCTTGAGACGGTAGAGTCTCGTGCTGATAACGTGTTATGAAACAATAAAAGTAGAAGAACAATATTGCAGAGAAAGAGAGAGATAATTCTTATTGAATTTTGGAATGATTTATAATAGGGTAAGACCCCTCTGTTTATAGGGGGAAAATGACTTAGCCACAAAGTAAAACTCTCTACAAGATAGACATTCACTCTAAATAGAATTTTATTCATAACATAAACCTTATAGTTTTCTTTTTGTAAGAATCAATCACTAAAATGGAGAATGAAGTTTTTTTTCATTTCAATTTTGTTTTTTGAAATATTCACTTTTAATATTTGAATTTATAATATTTGTATATGTCTTATATGTACTTTAATTTTAACAAGTTAAGCATATGTCGATGTAAAACGAAGAGAAAAATGGGAAAATAGGTGAATGTTGACCCTAGACTCTAGAATATGTCGACATACTTAGACACTTATGATGAAGAATATTTCTTGTTCTTGACCATCACCATATGCAACGTTTTATTTGTGCAAATGGTAAAAATAGACCATCATTATTTGGTATTATTAGTTAACAAATCAAGTATGCATCATCTAACTTTGATAAAAAAAAAAAATCAAAAATTGGAGAGGAGTATAGAAAGTGGGAGAGTCATACTATTAACATTTAAAGATTCTATCTCAATGAGAAAGAAGTAATCAACTTACAAAATTAAAACAATAGAGTACAAAATGCTATGTTAAAGAAGATTGACTTCAAGACAAGGTTTTGAAAAGAGTTGACTCTACAAAAATTAAAGTCTTGTTGACTAAAATATACAACAAGACATTTTTAAGAAGTTGTACGCTTTAGATAAAGATCTTAGGACAATAATCAACATAGGTAAGTCTAGAGAAGAATTCAACCAAATAGAAGTAGAATTAAAAGGCTAAAGGCAGAACAATTACTAGAATGTGCGGCATCATTCCATCCATATACAATCCAATTTCATTCATTATTTTCATATCTTTCTTTCACTGAAAGTCTATGAGTACGCTATGTTTAAATCAAATAACACAAGGAGTCTAGACATATATCGTAATATAAAATAGATCAACGACGATAAGAAAAATCAACTAACGTAAACTATGTACACATTTTTTATATTTTATTTCAGATTGTAAAATTTATTGAACTCAAATTGCTCAGTCTTAAAAAACAATAATATATATATAAAAACATATTATTTTAAAGTCGGGCAAGTGTGAGTAAAACGGGTACATTTGAAATTTACTTTGAATCATAATTTATCTCGTGAAAGTTCTCTTAAATTTTTTCACTATATATGAATAAATTTGTTAAATTTACTCGTGTATTATTATTTATATATAATAATTAAATAAAAACACAAGCTAAAGCTAAAATCTGAAAACCCATATTTTTAGATTTACGATAAACATATTTTATCTTTTTTTAAAACATGTGAAAATTGTGAAAGCTGCTATATTATTATTATTATTATTATTATTATTATTATTATTATTATTATTATTATTATTACTAGTCTTAGCATACGCGCATTGCACGTGTCCCTCATATTAATAAAAAAATTAAAATAAAATAAATATTATTCAAAATATGTGTTTACATTATAATATAAAACTTAATTAAAAAATTGCAAAGTTTTAAAATGATAGATGTGTTAATCATGTTAGGAGTTTGATCCACTTTAATGGTTCTTCATTCAGTTTGTTATAGCATTTGCTTCATTGTACAAAAGTGTCATAGGATTAATGATAAGCAAAAGTGTCATTTGCTTCGTTCAACTTCACTTAAGCACTTGGGTATATTTATGCTAATTTAATATGTGTGATAGTTTACTAACAATTAATAATTCTTTATTCACATTTTACTAATTTTACGAGAATGCTGAAACTTGTTGAAAACTTTCACATATGATTAAATAAACACAGACTCCTAAATATAACAGAAGTACAAAGTATTCAAAACTTGAATTTGCAATAAATTTATGTGTAAAGATGGCACCGTATGAGCAGCTCCTCTGTAGCAACTCGTGCAGGGGCTTGGCTGCACCACATTGACGTCCTCGGCCTTTACCCCGACTCCGGCCTCTAGCGGCTCTAGCAAGGGGTGCGGGTGCCTGGTCATCTGATCCGATTGTACGTGTCCTCACCATCTGTGAGAGAATAGAAGACAGAAGTTTAGAATTTCGATGTCAACAATTTCGCACGACAAGGAATCAAAAGAAGTGAAATTTTTCTAACAGTTCCATAGCCTCCCGAAAATAAGTACAGACATCTCCGTACCGATCCGCGAGACTCTACTAAAACTGCTTGTGACTCACAACACCTATGAATCTAGAGCTCTGATACCAACTTGTCACGACCCAATCCTCCCTCTGTGAGATGTCATGACGGCACCTAATCTCTACGACTAGGTAAGCCTAACATTTGCGGATAATGAAAATGAAAGCATAAATCTGACAACTTACTACCATAGATATGTAAATAATCGATACAAATGCCGCTCGCCATGTACAAACCAACTCTCGAATGTACACAAAATTTTCCCAAGACCCGGAACATCATAAGTCACAAGCTTCTATGAATTTGTTTAATTGTTCTATACATCAGTATCTAGAAGAAGTAAAGGAAGAACAACATAAAAGAGATAGAGGGGGACTCCAAGGTATGCGAACGCGGTCAGATGTACCTTGAAGTCTCCGGAGCAGCAGCAAGTATGCAACAAAAAGCGAGGCTGGTACGAGGTACCTGAATCTGCACACGAAAATATATATAGAAGAGTAGCATGAGTACACCACAACGGCACCCAGTAAGTGCCAAGCCTAACCTCGGTCGAGTAGTGACGAGGTCAGGTCAGGGCCCTGCTGGTATATATAAATTAAATAAGGTAGAATAAAAATATCGCACTATAATAAGAGACTGCAATTTAACAAAAGGAAATCACAAAAGAATAACAGTATAGTACACATGAATAATAGCAGTGGATCTTCCGAGATACTGTCTCGTAGTCCCAAAAGTAAATGTGCAGGGGGATCTCCCGGAATACCGTCCCGTAGTCTCAAAGTAAATAAGCAGGGGGATCTCCCGAGATACTGTCCTGTAGTCCAAAAATAGATATGTTGGGAGATCTCCCGGGATATCGTCCCGTAGTCCCAAAATAAATATGCAGGGGGATCTCCCGGAATATCATTCTGTAGTACCAAAGTAAACATGTAGCTCAAACAATGGAAATAACAGTTACCGCAAGAAATCCTATAGTTTAGACTAAGTACAAGTCAAGGAAAAAAAACATTAAATCCACTAAGCATGCTGCACAAAGTTCAGATAGGTATTTAAGGCATGTAGACATGCTATTCTAGGCTAAACAGGATAACTACACATGTTGGTATATCTCAATTAAGAAGAAATATATACCCAGCAAAAATCAGATTTTACAGCAAATAGCTCATGTACGCACTCGTCATCTCACGTACACGGCACTCACATATCACAACAGTACCAAATCCTAAGAGGAATTTCCCCACACAAGGTTAGGCAAGCCACTTACCACGAACCAAGCTCAATCAATCGATAACAATGCCTTTTCCACGAATATCTGACTCTGAATGGCCGAAATCTAGCCAAAAGCAATTACAAACCATAAATATAACTATAAGAAACTAATCTAATTAATGAAATCAAAGCTTAAGCAAGAAATTAGAAAATTGCCCTAAAATGTTGACCCGGGCCCATATCACAGAATCGGGTAAAGTCACAAAATATGAACACTCATTCACTCACGAGTTCACTCGTACCAAAATTAAATAAATCCGATAACAAAATTCCAATCAAAACTCAAAAACTTGGTTGATGAACTTTTCAAACTTTTTCCCAATTCTCTCAACCTAAATTCCTTAATTAATGATAAAATCAACTATAGATTAGTGGAATATAATCATAAGGGAGTTAGGAATCGCTACCCAAAAGCTTCCTCTGAAAATCTCTCAAAATATCGCTAAAATCCGAGCTCTCAAAGTCCCAAAATTGAAAATGGGATAAAACCCTCAAAATCCTCTTTTTTCTGCCCAACGATTATCGCTTCTGTGAGGAGTACACCACTTCTGCGGCTTCGCACCTGTGGCAAAACCATCGCAGGTGCGGACTTAACTTAAGTCCTCAAGAATTGCTTCTACGATCAAGGGCCACTTTTGCGTGCCCGCTTCTCCGTCCTTTCTCCGCTCCTGCGAGTCCGATTCTGCGAGACTCTGACCGCTTTTGCGCTCCTAGATGAGCAGGCCCAAAATCGCATTTGCGGCTCTATGGCCGCTTATGCAGCGTCACACCTGCAACCCAAAATGCGCAGGTGGGATTACACCAGGTGCAGCAACTTCAACCATTCTCCCAAAACCAAATTTGATCCGCTAACCATTTGAAATCAACCCGAGGCCCCCGGGATCCCAACCAAACATATCTACAAGTCCTAAAACATCATAAGAACTTAGTCGAGCCCTCAAGTTACATCAAACAATGTTAAAAATACGAATGACCCTCCAATTCAAACTTAATGAACTTTGAAACTTCAAACTTCTATAACTGATGTCGAAACCTATCAAACCATGTCCGATTGACCTGAAATTCTGCACACAAGCCATATTCAACATTACGGATCTACTCCAACTTTCGGAATCAGAATTCGGCCTCGATATCAAAAGGTCCACTTCCGGTCAAACTTTCCAAAAATTTGAGTTTCACCATTTCAAGCCTAATTCAGCTACGGACCTCCAAAACACAATTAGGACACGCTCCTAAGTCTAAAGTCACCCAACTGAGCTAATGAAACCGATAAAACTCCATTTCGGAGTCGGCTTCATATAGTTCCAGCTACGGTCAAAATCCTAAGACTTAAGGTTTCGTTTAGGGACCAAGTGTCCCAGACACCTTGAAACTAAAAACAAAACCTCCCGGCAAGTCACATAAGCAAAAACATATATGGAAAAAGCAGTAAATAGGGGATCAGGGCTATTACTCTCAAAACGACCGACCAAGTCATTACATCCTCCCCCTCTTAAAATAATCATTCATCCTCGAACGAACATAGAGACATGCCTGAAGTGGTGAAAAGAAGAGGATAACGGCTCCACATATCATTCTCGGTCTCCCAAGTAGCCTCCTCGACCGATTGACCCCTCCACTAAACCTTCACTGAAGCAATGTTCTTTGATCCCAGCTTTCGAACCTGTCTCTCCAAAATAGCCACTGGCTCCTTAACATAAGATAGATCCTTGTCCAACTGGATTGAGCTGAAATCCAGCACATGAGACGGATCACCGTGATACTTTTGAAGCATAGAAACATAGAATACCGGATGAACTCCTGCTAGACTAGGAGGCAAGGCAAGCTCATAAGCAACTTCCCCAACTCGCTGCAACACCTCGAATGGACCAATAAACCTTGGGCTCAGCTTGCCCTTCTTTCCGAACCTTATAACGCCCTTCATAGGCAAAATTGGGAGCAAGAACCTCTCTCCAACCATGAATGCAACATCGTGAACCTTCCGATCCGTATAACTCTTCTATCTAGGTTGGGCTGCGAAGTCGATCCTGAATCACTTTTACCTTCTCCAAAGCATCCTGAACCAAGTCTGTACCTAATAACCTAGCCTCACCCAGCTCGAACCAACCCACTAGAGACCTACACCGTCTACCATACAATGCTTCATACGGTGCCATCTGAATGCTCGACTGATAACTGTTATTATAGGCAAACTCTGCAAGTGGCAAGAACTGATCCCAAGAATCTCCAAACTCCATCACACACGCACGGAGCATATCCTCTACTATCTTAATAGTCCACTCAGATTGTCCGTCCATTTGAGGGTGAAATGTTGTGCTCAACTCAACCCAAGTACCTAACTCATGTTGTACGGCCCTCTAGAACCGTGATTTAAACTACATACCCCGATCAGAGATGATAGATACCAGCACGCCATGAAGCCTGACAATCTCGCTGATATAAACTCGAGCTAGATGCTCGGAAGAATAAGTAGTCATCACATGAATGAAATGAGTTGACTTGGTCAGCTTGTCCACAATCACCCAAACTGCATCAAACTTTTGTTAAGTCCGTGGGAGTCCAACAACGGAATCCATAGTGATCCGCTCCCATTTCCACTCCGGAATATCTAAATTCTTAAGCAATCCATCCATCCACTAATGCTCATACTTCACCGCCTGGCAATTTAGGTACCGAGCTACATATTCCACTATGTCCTTCTTCATTCTCCGCCTTCAATAATGCTGCCTCAAGTCCTAATTCATTTTTGCTGCACCAGGATGAATCGAGTACCACAAACTGTGAGCCTTCTGGAGAATCAACTCACACAACCCATCTATATAGAGCACACATAGCTTGCCTTGCATCCTCAATGCACCATCATCCCCAATAGTGGCCTCCTTAGCATCACTGTGTTGAACCGTGTCTTTAAGGACAAGTAGATGGGGGTTGTCATACTGATGCTCCCTGATATGATCATAAAGAAAAGACTGGGAGACCACACAAGCCAAGACTCGACTCGGCTTATCCAATATGACAAACTGGTTGGCCAAGGACTGAACATCCAATGCCAATGGCCTCTCTGCTACTGGTAAATATGCTAAGCTCCCCAAACTCTCCGCCATGCGACTCAAGGCATCGGCTACCACATTGGTCTTCTCGGGATGGTATAGAATAGTGATATCATAATTCTTAAGCAGCTCTAATTGCCTCCGCTAACGCAAGTTAAAATCCTTCTACTTGAATAGATGCTGCAAACTTCGATGGTCAATGTAGGTCTCACAAGGGATACCGTAAAAATAGTGTTGCCAAATCTTCAAGGCGTAAATAATAGCTGCTAACTCAACATCATGGACGAGATAGTTCCTTTCATGCACCTTCAGCTATCTAGACACGTAGACAATCACCCTATGGTCCTGCATCAACACTGCACCGAGACCAATCCACGATGGGTTACAATAAACAGTATAAAACCCCAAATTTGTAGGCAATACCTGGGGCTGTAGTCAAAGCTGTCTTAAGCTTTTAAAAGATTTCCTCACACTCCTCTATCCACCTGAATGGAGCACCCTTCTGGGTCTGCCTGGTCATAGGTGCTACATTAGATGAGAATCCCTCAATAAATCTGTAACGACCCGACCGGTCCCTTTGAGCATTTGCACTTTGCTCGGTTGTTTGAGGGCATGCGTAGCTCTGTATTATGTATTATGACTTGTGTGAATTTTCGGTTTTGGTTTTAAGGTTATTCGGAATTGATTTGGAAGAATGATCCTCAGCTAGAAGCTTTAAATTTGAAAGGTTTGGCCAAGTTCTGACTTTTTAGTATTTGACCTCAGACTGGATTTTGTATGGTTCCATTAGCTCCATTGGGTGATTTTGGACTTAAGAGCGCATCCGGATTGTAATTTGGAGGTCCGTAGTAGAATTTGGCTTGAAATGGTAAAAGTTAGAGTTTTGGAAAGTTTGACCCGGAGTGGACTTCTTGATATCGGGGTCGGATTCCAATTCTAGAAGTTGAAGCAGGTCCATAATATCAAATGTGACTTGTGTGCAATATTTGAAGTCACTCGGACATTATTTTATAGGTTTCAACATCGATTGTGGAAGTTGAAGTTTCAAAGTTCAATGATTCCGAATTGAGGAGTAATTCGTTATTTTGATGTTGTTTTGAGCAATTCGAAGGTTCGACTAAGTTTGTATGGAGTTATATGACTTGTTGGAATGTTTGGTTCAAGTCCCCGGGGCCTCGGGTGTGTTTCAGGTGGTTAACAGATCAAGTTTGAAGTTTGGAGAATTGCTGAAGTTGGAATGTTGCTGGTGTAATCACACCTGCGAGGGTATTGACACAGGTGCGATGTTACAGGTGCGATGGGATGGACGCAGGTGAGGTTGTGTGTTGGATTGGGGAATACTGTAGGTGTGATTGGTCGTACGCATCTGCGAGCCTACAGAAGCGGAAGAGAGGAGGTCTAGCAGTGGTCGCAGGTGCGAGTTCTTTTTTGCACCTGTGAGGTCGCAGAAGCGGATAGGGAGCGCAGGTGCAGAGATGCAGATTTAAGTGGTTTTCCGTAGAAGTGGAGGTTTTATTGCAGAAGCGACGCCGCGGAAGCAGCTAATGTGTCTGCAGATGCATAAGTGTTGGACAGAATGTTAAATACAAGGGTTCGCAATTTTGGCTTCATTTTAACATTTCCAAGCTCTAATTGAGGCGATTTTTTAAGCAAATTTCACCATATGAATTGTGGTAAGTATTCTCTACTCGGTTTTGGTTATATTCCATGAATATGTTGGGAGTTACTTATGTTCACCGAGATTGACTTTGGATATACTGTGTTCGTTGTCATAAAACTACACGTGCCAAAGTAGGCGTAGATGGTCACTTTGTGGTATAGACTACGACAGAGTGATCTCCCTCGAGAGAGCACTATTTTGTTCTATTATTAGCATGGTTGAGTCGATTCGTACGGCACTATGATGAGACGACCTGAGCAAGTAGGGTATATTATACTTGCCGCAAGGTACATAACCTAGTTGACCTTCTTATGTCGGTGATGGTATAGCACTCCTAGTGAAAGATAAGGATGATTTTCTTATGTTTTGGCCTAAGTAGCCGAAAATTATTTCAATGACTTAAAGCAAATGAAATGATTTTGTATGATTTTATCCAAAATCTTGGATTGGTGTAAATATTTTAAAAGTTTATATTGTGGGTTATATTTCACTTGGCTTTTATTCAAAATGACAAGGGTCATGAATTGATAGTATTTCTTATCATTTTATTTCAAATATTGGTGCATTATTTTTATAGAGTTTGTCCCAAGAACTTAAGTTAGAGAGAGTCTATGACACTTATTGAGTACCGTTGTGGTGTACTCAGCCCTTAGGGGCCCCCCTCCAGGGCTCTACTTACTTTACATGTTTCTGGATGAGTATGATACGTGGCATGCGGTCACGACAAGGATGACTCTCTTCCTGAAGTATATGGTGAGGCACCACTCCAATTCTGTGGTAGCTATCATGTTGTTTTTCTTAATTTATGCTAGTCGGGTATTGTCCCAAGTGCTTAATTCTATTCTTTGGTATAGAAGCTCTATAGATAGTTGTAAAAGGTTGTAGTAATGGGGTTGTACACAACATACATGAAAATATAATTATTTTACTTAGTCTCATTTGTTTTGGTAATTAATTGACTTTATTTACCAAGTAAAATATGTACATGCAAACAACATAACAAAAACTAACCCCACTGGACATGCAGCCCCAGTTTGGATCCTTCTACATTTCTACTTTCCTACTTTCCAGTCCTCTATCACTATTCCATTGGATTCGGGTACCATTTTACCTTGGTCATAGTCCTTTCTAACCTAGGAAACATGGTGGCTCTAATGTGAATTTTCTGAATGATCATTCTAACTATGCTTGTTGTTCTTCTTCTTTTATGTTTAAAGATGACACTGTTTCTTTCTTGCCATATATAGTAAACTGCAGTAGCTAAAGTCATTCTACATAAAGTTTCTCCTCCACTTCTTCCTTTTGCTACTCTTTCTATCCATGCCAGTTCTTCTTGCCATTTCAGCTTCTTCCTCGGTATTCCTTGCCAATATAGCAGTTGCTACCATATTGTTCCTGTCATTGCACAATCAAAAAATAAGTGCTGAACTATTTCAGTCTCTTGTTGACATAGTACACATGTGGTCTCTATATTTATTCCCCATCTTGCTAATCTTTCCTTTGTTTCCAGGCTTTCCAGAATTGCAATTCTCAATATGAATATCCATTTTGGAAGTCCATAATTGTTTCATATTAATTTCCTCCAAGTTACCTTCTAAAACTCCCTCTGCATGGTTTTATACATTTTTTTGATTGAGAAATTGCCCATCCTCTGAACCTCTTCTTCAGTGTAACCAGTATTTTCAAAGTAATTCTTTGCCTTGAAAATCTGTTAAATGACCCAAGATGCATTCTTAGGTGTTGTACTCCATATTGTATTCCCTTTTATATAGTAAGCATTAACCCATTGTATCCATAACTTCTCCTTCTGCTTGCATATGTTCCATAGTAGCTTGCAAATAGCAGCTTTATTCCATAGTTCCACATTAGTAAATTCAAGCCACCTGATACTCTTGGGCAACATAGTTTTTCCCAAGCAATCAGTGCCTTCCTAGTAGGCTCTACATTCCCTGACCATAGGAACCTTCTACATATTGTATCAATGAACTGAATAATATTCTTTGGCAAAATAAAGATCTGAGCCCAGAAATTTTGAATTGCAGTCAAAACACTCTTTATAAGCACAGGTCTCCCTGCATAGGACAGAAATTTTGATGTCCAGCATTGAATTCTGTTCAGCATCCTATCAATCAAAGGCTCATATTGGATAATTGATATCTTCTTTGTGCTCAAAGGTACCCCCCAAGTATCTTAAGGGTATCTCTCCCTTGTTGTATCCTAGCATATCTATAATCTTCTTTTAGCACACTCACTGATTGTATATCACCCCTGCAAAAAAGTAGCAAATCATCAGCAAAACCTAAGTGTACTAAAGACTTTAGCACACTTAGGGTGGTATTTGAATTCTTTATTCCTCTTTAAGGTTTTAAACAGCCTGCTAAGTACTCCATTGCCATTACAAACAACACAGAAGACAGTGGGTCACCTTATCTAAGCCCCTTCCTTGCCTCAAATGGTTTTGCTGGTTGCCCATTGATAATTACTGTATAATTCATAGTACTTATGCATTTCATTATCCACCTTACAAACTTCTCACGGAATCCCAGTAACTTCATCATTTGTTCTATGTATATCCATTCCACAGAGTCATATGATTTTTGCATATCAATCTTTAGCATACACCTTGGTGATATGTTCTTCTTTTCATAGCCTTTTACCAACTCATGGCTCATGATGATGTTATCAGTTATCATTCTTTCTAGAACAAAAGTTGTTTGGCATTTGTCTATTAATTCTGGCATGACTTCCTGTAATCTTGCTGTTAGAATCTTGGAGATTATCTTATAAATTACTGTACAGCAAGAAATAGGCCTAAACTCATTGATATTTGTTGGATTCCTCACTTTAGGAATCAAAGTAATAGTAGTGCAATTTATGGACTTGCACAAATCTATACTTTCAAAGAACTCCAATACTGCTGATGTAATTTCCCCTCCTATTATGCTCCATGTCCTCTTGAAAAAATAGGCATTGTATCCATCACAGCCTGGTGCCTTGCTATCATCTATACCCTTCAAAGCTGTCTGCACTTCTTCCTTTGTGACTGGCTTTATTAGCAGTATTTGTTGGTTCCTGTTCAGCATACTCCCACTCTTTATAACATCTGGATTCACTACTGGCAGAGCAGAGGCTGTTGTACCTAGTAGTATTTATAAAACTGTAGAATCTCCTCTTTAACCTCCTTTGTGTTCTGCAGTATGTGCCCTTCATTATTTGTAAGTCTGCCTATGTGATTCCTTGCCTATCTATTTTTCACACAAGCATGAAAATATGTTGTGTTAGAGTCCCCCTCTTTTAACCATTTGACTCTGGCCTTCTGTTTCATTATGTTTTCCTCTACATCCATCCATTTAGCCAACTCCATTTTAGTCTTCTTTTCTTCATCTATGACTACACTATTATCTTCTGGAGATTTCATATCATGTTGAACCTTCATCAGTTTATTTTTTGTTTTTTGTATCTTATTCCCCACACTACTGTATTCCTGAGTGTTTAGCTTCTTTAATTCACCTTTCATTGCTTTAAGCTTGTACCATACATTTTGCATCTTGTTTCCACTATGTTTCCTCCTCCAGTAATGACTTACTATTTCCTCAAACTTCTGATGATTATCTAGGTAGTTAAAAAACTTGAAAGGTCTCTTACCCTGTACTATATTCTTAGCCATAGTTATCTTCAAGGGTCAGTGATCTGAAAACTCAGGTTGCATAATGATCCCCTCCATTTGAGGCCACTTCTGTATCCATTCTACATTGACTAGGATTCTGTCAATTCTACTATGCACATTGTTATTTGTCCATGTGTAATATCTCCTAATTGTTCTGATTTCAGTCAAACCAGCATCCCCTACAAAAATTTTACAATCTCTCACTTCCGCTTCTTGTATTGGATTCCCTTGTATTCTATCTTCAATGGACATGTTACTGTTAAAGTCCCCCATTAAAACACTTGGCCAATTTACTCCATTCATTATTCCTTTGATATCATTCCACATAATTCTTCCTATATTGAATATTATGTTTGTCATATACTATAACAAAAACGAAATTACTATTACATTGTCTCATAGTTATTTGCCATGCTAAGTATTAATCATGTACTTGTTTCACTTCAAACTCCACCCTTGTTTGGTCCCAAACAACCCAAATTCTTCCACCTGGTGCTGCTTCATAGTTGGCTACCCACTTCCAGTCACCAAATACTTTCCTCATTATTGCATCAACATTACTCTCTTTTACTCTATTTTCCAGAACTGCCATTACTGCTACACTATTCTCCTTGCAGAAATTTTTTAGTAGTTTTTGTTTATACACCTTATTCATGCCCCCCACATTCCATGTTATAATGTTCTTCTTGATATATTTGTTATTTTAGGATTGTCTTCATTTCCTTGTCTACTCCTCCTACTTCTTATCTCCTGTTCTTCAGAGAATTGCATTATCTTCTAGGTAGTGTCAACTAGGACTTTAAATGCATTGCCTATATCAACTTCATCTCCCCCTTTTAGATCCCATTTGTTTTTTTGATGCAGACCTCCCTTTAGCAATCTACCATTGGTTGTCATTCTCTTGCTGATTTGGAACTAATTCACCTTCTGTTTCAATCTTCTCCCTAAATCTTCAACGACCATCTATCTTATCCACCTTTGGATCAAGTTTCCTTACTATTCTCCATTCCTGCATTGGTTTCTGATTATTGGTCCTCTGCTGCCCCTCTTCTCTATGTTACTATTGTTGTTCATTATATGAGTGGCCAAGTTGACAACACACTTGGCAATATTGTGGCTTCCAGTCATACTGCACAATCTGTTCAATCATTTTCCCAGTTAGATCATAGAGCTTTATTGATCCTGGTAGGGGCCTTGTAATGTCCATCTCAATTAGTACTCTTGCATAAGAGACTCTATCATCCATAGTGGTACATGCATCAGCATATAAAGGTTTACTCAGCCTACTCCTAATCTTACTTAGAGCCTTATTACTCTAGTAACTAAGTGGTAGTTTAGGGAACTTAACCCATAACGGTATAGTTCTAAGAATCTCATCCCCAAAATCAAAACCCTCCTTCCATGGTCGTAGGATAATTGGTCTATTATTCAATGTGTATGGGCCATTCATTATAACATCATCCCTTTCTTCATTATTATTCATCAAAACTATAAAATAACCGTCACTATGAAACAATACCTTTGGCTTCCTGATTTTTCCCCATTGTTGAGCTATGAAACGCTCAATTGCTCCAATTGTTAGGATGTTTCCTACTACATATAGAATTAAGGCTCTATTCCATTTTTGTTGTTACTCCGCTATGTCATCTTCCAGCAATTGCACCACCATTTTACCATATTGTATCACTTGTGAGATATATGATAGATTCATTCCTTTAGCTACAAGTTTATTCTCACTAAATAATCCAGCCCATGATCTTTCCCCAGCTCCCTACATTTGCTTCTCCTGCATGCTCTTCTCATTTCCTTATGCTTTGTTACTCTGTTCCATGGTTGCCTTTGGAATTACTGTTCCATTGCTTGGAGTTTTACTCGTACTCGCATCTTCAGCTCCGATCTTCCCTGCATGTGTGTTTTTTGTTCAAGTTAGGGCCCTACTGGTATATATAAGTTAAATAAGGCAGATAAAAATATCACAGTATAATAAGAGACTAAAATTTAACAAAAGGAAATCACAGAAGAATAACAGTATAGTACACAAGAATAACAGCAAGGGATCTTTCGAGATACCGTCTCGTAGTCCTAAAAGTAAATGTATAGGGGGATCTCCTGAGATACCGTCCCGTAGTCCCAAAGTAAATATGCAGGGGAATATCCCGGGATACTGTCCCGTAGTCCCAAAATAAATATGCAGGGGATCTCCCGGGATACCGTCCAATAGTCCCAAAATAAATATATAGGGGGATCTCCTGGAATACCGTTTCATAGACCCAAAGTAAATACGCAACTCAATAATGGAAATAACAGTTACAGCAAGAAATCCTACAGTTTACACTAAGTACAAGTTAACAAAAAAGTAGTAAATTCATTAAGCATGTTGCACAGAGTTCAGATAGGCATTTAAGGCACATAGACATGTTATTCTAGGCTAAACAGGATAACTACACATGCTGGTATATCTCAATTAAGAAGAAACCAATTATTACTCAGCAAAAATCGGATTTTACACCAAATAGAACATGTACGCACTCATCTCCTTTCGTATACGGCGCTCACATATCACAACAGTACTAAATCCTAAGAGGAGTTCCCCCACACAAGATTAGACAAGCCACTTACCTCGAACCAAGCTCAATCAATCGGTAACAATGCCTTTTCCACGAATATCCGACTTTGAATGGCCCAAATCTAGCAAAAAGTAATTGCATACCATAAATATAACTATAAGAAACTAATCTAATTAATGAAATCAAAGCTTAAGCAAGAAATTAAAAATCTCCCCAAAAAGTCTATCCGGACCCACGTCTCAGAATCGGGTATAGTCACAAAATATGAATACACATTCACTCACAAGTTCACTCGTACCAAAATTATCCAAATCCAATAACAAAATCTGAATCAAAACTCAAAAACTTGGTTGATGAACTTTCCAAACTTTTTCCCAATTTTCTCAACCCAAATGCCTTAATTAATAATGAAATCAACTATAGATTAGTGGAATATAACCATAAGGGAGTTAGGAATTGTTACCCAAAAGCTTTCTCTGAAAAACTCTCAAAATATCACCAAAATCTGAGCTCTCAAAGTCCCAAAATTAAAAATGGGATAAAACCGTCGAAATTCTCTTTTTCTGCCCAGCAATCATCACTTCTGCGGTTTCTCACCTGCAGTAAAACCATCGCAGGTGTGGACTTAACTTAAGTTCTCAAGAATCTCTTCTGCAATCAAGGGTCGCTTCTGCACACTCGCTTCTTTGTCCTTTCTCTGCTCCTGTGAATCTGCTTCTGCGAGATTCTTACCACTTCTACGGTCCTCGCTGGGCAGGCCTAAATCCGGCATCGCACCTGTGGCCCAAAATGCGCAGGTGCGATTATACCAGGTGCAAGAACTTCACCCATTCTCCCAAAACTAAATTTGATTTGTTAACCATCCGAAATCAATCCGAAGCCCCCGGGACCACAACCAAACATACATATAAGTCCTAAAACACCATACAAACTTTGTTGAACCCTCAAATTACATCAAATAATGCTAAAAATACTAATCATTCTCCAATTCAAACTTAATGAACTTTGAAACTTCAAACTTCTACAATTGATGCCGAAATCCATCAAACCACATCCGATTGACCTCAAATTTTACACAAAAGTCATATTAAACATTACGGACTTATCCAAGTTATGAAATTGGAATCTGACCATGATATCAAAAAGTCCACTTCCGATCAAACTTTCCAAAAAATCGACTTTCGCTATTTCAAGCCTAATTCAGCTACAGACCTCCAAAATATAATTTGGACACACTCCTATGTCCAAAATCATCCAACAGAACTAACGAAACCGTCAAAACTCCATTTCGAAGTCGGATTCACATTATTTCGACTACGATCAAACTCCTAAGACTTAAACTTTCGTTTAGGGACTAAGGATCCCAAAACACTCCAAAACCAAAAACAAAACCTCCCGGCAAGTCACATAAGCAGAAACAGATACGGAGGAAGCAGTAAATAAGGGATCGGAGCTATTACTCTCAAAACAATCGGCCAGGTCGTTATATTGATATTATGTGTATCTTGATCTAGCAAGCTTCTCTCTATGTAAATAAAATTTTGACTCCAGAACACAGGGCAAAAGAAATCATAGAACTCAAAAAAATATTAAAATCTTTTTCTTTGTAATCATGGTTATTTTCTATATATTCTTAATTATATATTAAAAAAAAGATACAGCTGAACGTTTACTGTATATTTAACACATAAAAGGTACATATCTGAGTTTAACCAAGTAATTCATCATGCATAACTTTTAATTTTTTAAAATCAAGATACTGCACATATTCAATCATTCTAAATGTTTGCATTTAACCAAAGAAGACATGAATCTGTATGATTGTAATTACGTGTTTTTCTCCAAATTAAACTGCAACTTTTTCTCCTATATATGTTACCACTTTATTGATGCAAAGTAATATGCAAACATGGGATTTGAGGCACTATAATCTTTCAAGGCTTGTTGGTATAATGAAAAGCTGTTAACATGAAAAATGGATGAATCATCCTTAAACTTAACACTATAAAAATAGCTCTTTCTCACTAAACTTTTGTTAATACTTTCCACAAATAGGTCAAATTTTTCTTCAAACATGAACAATCAATTCAAGACAATCATTCATCATGAGCCACAAGATCAATTCACAGGATAAAAAGGGAACATATGCACACATTGCTAACCAACCATTTATCATAAGCCTAATTACTTGTGTAACCGCACATATATTATACGAATTCAAACAAAAAGATTCACTCAGAAAAGTCTTACGAAAGAAAATAATCACAACCAGTAATTGACTCAGTTTTCCTCAAAAGAGAATCGAAAATTGAAAAACCTAGCAAAAATCTTCTTAAGAAAAACACAAAATTTAAAACATTGGGAACAACTTTTTAGGAGATAAGAATCTTATCTGAAAAGCAGAACAGGGCTTAAGCACCTTCTCCATCTACTACTGTATTTAACTAAATGAAACCCTCATGAACTTCGTTGTTTTTCTCGGGTCTGATATTAGAGTCTATACCCTTTTGAAGGGGTGTATCCTTCACTTGCTTTACAGTTTTACTAACCAAATGAATTGTTCAGTTGTTGTAGGCATATCATCAAATGACTTAATTGCGTCAAATTCTTTAGTTTGAAATTCCATCATACTAAATAAATAATGAATAAGATCAATTAACTGAAAGAATAAAGTAAAAGAAAAAAATAAGCAAAAAAGTCATTTCAATGAAAGCTATCATTGATCATAAAATACGGCATTTAAAGATAGAGAATATCATGAAAGTAATTTTTCATATATACCTATATTATCTAGAACGAAATTTTTACAAAAGTAAAAAAGTTGAAGAATAACAATTAAAAGAAATATATAGCAAATGTATAGACCCAATCTGTAACGACCCGATTAGTCATTTTGAGAGTAATAGCTCTAGTCCCTATTTAATGCTTTCCCCGTGTCTTTTTTTGCTTATGTGACTTGTCGGGAGGGTTTGTTTTTAGTTTTGGAGTAATTTGGGACATTTAGTCCCTAAAATGGAAGTTTAAGTTCTAGAATTTTGACCGTACTTGGAACTATGTGAAGACGACTTCGGAATAGAGTTTTGTCCGTTTCATTAGCTTTTTTGGGTAATATTAGACTTAGGAGCATGTCCGGATTGTGAATTGGAGGTCTGTAGCTGAATTAGGCTTGAAATGGCGAAAGTTGAATTTTTGAGAAGTTTGACCGGAAGTGGACTTTTTGATATCGCGGTCGAATTTCGATTCCGGAAGTTGGAGTAGGTCCATAATGTCAATTATAACTTATGTGCAAAATTTAGGGTCAATCGAACGTGATTTGATATGTTTCAACGTCGGTTGTAGAAGTTTGAAGTTTCAAGTTCATTAAGGTTGAATTGGAGTGTGATTCACGTTTCTGTTGTTATTTGATGTGATTTAAAGGCTCGACTAAGTTTATAGGGTATTTTAGGACTTGTTGGTATATTTGGTTGAGGTACCGGGGGCCTCAGCTTGATTTCGGATGGTCAACGGATCGAATTGGAAGTTGGAGGAGATGCTGAAGCTTTCAAGCTTCTAGTGAAATCGCACCTGCGGTAGGCTTGGCTGCATATGTGTACTCGCACGTGTGAGAAGAGGACCACAGATGCGGGGACGATGAGGATGTCCAATGTTCGCAAGTGCGACGGGAGGACCGCAGAAGCGGAGTCGCTTCTACAGAGGAACGATTGCAGAAGTGGGAATGAGCTGGAAGGGGAAGTCCGCATAAGCAGACAAGAGTTCGCAGGCATGCACTCACAGGTTTGGGTTTGATCGCAGAAGTGGACCAGTGGACTTAAGTCAAGTCCGCACCTGCTATGGAATTTCCGTAGGTGCGGTACCGCTAGTGCGTCTGAGTGTCCGCAAGTGCGAAATCGCTGGGCAGAAAAGAAAGTTTGAGGGTTTTTATCCCATTTTCACTTTGGGACTTTGAGAGCTCGGATTTAGGCGATAATTTAGAGGATTTTCAGAGGAAGCTATGGGGTAATGATTATTAACTCATTTATGGTTACATTCCACTAATCTATAGTTAATTTCATCATCTAATTAAGGATTTGGGTTGAAACAATTGGAGGAAAAATTGGAAAGTTCTTCAACTAAATTTTTGAGTTTTGATTGGGATTTTGATATCGAATTTGAGCAATTTTGGTACGAGTAAACTCGTGACTGAATGGTTGTTTGTATTTTGTGACTTTTACCTAATTCCGAGACGTGGGCCTGGGTCGACTTTTGGGGCGAATTTCTAATTTCTTGCTAAAGTCTTGATTTCTTTAATTAGATTAGTTTCTTATAGTTGTGTTTATGGTATGTAATTGTTTTTGGCAAGATTTGGACCATTCGGAGTTGGAAAATCATGGAAAAGGCATTCTTACTGATTAATTGAGCTTGGTTCGAGTTAAGTGGCTTGCCTAACCTTGTGATTTGGTACTATTGTGATACTTCTGTGATATATGAGTGTTGTATGCAAGGTGACGAGTGCGTACATGGGCTAATTATTGAAAATACTGTTTTTACTAAATAGTAACCTGTTTCATCCTAATTGAGTTATACCAGTATGTATAGTTATCTTGTTTAGCCTAATATCGCATGTCTACGTGTCTTAAATGCTTATTTGAACTATGTGCAGCATGCTTAGTTGATTTCCTATTTTTCCTTGATTTGTGTTAGTCTAAACTTCAGAATTCTTGTTGTTAATTGTTGTATTTGTTGGTTTCGAGCTGTGTGTTTACTTTTGGGACTACGAGGTGGTATTTCAGGAGATCCCCCTGCACATTTACTTTTGAGACTACGAGGCGGTACCTCGGGTGATCTCCCTGCACATTTACTTTAAAGACTACGAGGCAGTTCCTTAGGATATCTCCTTGCATATTTACTTTTGGGACTACGAGACGGTATCTCAGGAGATCCCCTACTGCTTATCCCTGTGTGATGTGCTGCTATTTTTTTTGTGGTTTTGATAAGTGGGGATTTTTACTACTTAAGCGCTTTTTTACTTTCGTTTTAGTCCAAAAGTATTTAATTGTATTCCCGAAAACTGATGAAATATGCTTAATTGCAGGAGTATTGAAAAATGAGCCACAAAGATGAATTCAACTCAAGAAGGAGCGATTTTGAACAAGGACATAAACTAGGCACAGAAGCTCAAGTGTGGACCGCAGATTTCTATCTACGTCCGCAGAATGTTAAGGAAAATCAGGAGAGCCCCAGTGCAAAGTGCGGACCGCCCAATTATTGTGCGGCCATAGAAGTTACTATAGAGCCAAAGTTCAGAGAGTTCGTTTCAAGCTCAAAAAGAAATGTGGACCGCACAATAATTGTGCGGCCGTAGAAATTAGCTATGCGACCGCACTCAGAAAATGTGCGGTCCACAAAAGAGCCCAGTGCGGCCGCACCCAGAATTGTGCGAACCGCAGAACTGTCACAACCCTAAAACTGATCCGGTCGTGATGGCGCCTAACGTGAAACTAGGACAGCCGACACAAATCCCAAAACCAACCAGACATTTATAATAAGTCATTTAAAATCATTAATTAGCTAAAATCCCATAATAGAAGTTTAAACAGTGCGGAAAATATATAACACAGCCCGACATCGAGGTGTCACCAGTCATGAGCAACTACAACTCATCTAAGAATAAGAAAAGACAACATAGTCTGAAAATAGTAGTAATACAAAGCTGAATAAGATAGGAAGGAGAAGCACTGGGCTGCGAACGCCAAACAGCTACCAAGTCAACTCTAGAGTCCTGTTGAAAGACCGATCAGCACTCACTATCGCGACCCGAGACTCCTGGATCTGCACACAAGGTGCAGGGAGTAATGTGAGTACGCAAACTCAGTAAGTAATAAAAGTAAAGGCAGCTGAGCAGTAAGAAAATACGTAAAACATGTCATCACACTACAACAAACCAGTATAAGTCCACAACAATGCAGTAAAATAATAAAACTCGTAAAACAACTCAGTTCAATAAAACCTTTTAAAACATCTGTCAATAGTTTCAAACGAATGATGAAAATAGTGAGTAAAAGGATAGAAATGTAAACAGCCCATCAGGCAAAATATCAGCAGAAACCAGCCCCTCGGGCTAGCTCACAGTCACTCGTAATTAGCCCATCGGGTAACAACATGAAACAACAACAGCCCATCGGGCAATATCATGTCTCATACTGGTACCTGCACTCACTAGGGGTGTTCAGACTCCGGAGGGGCTCCTACAGCCCAAGCGCTATAACAAGCCATCTCGTGGCATAATCAAACTGGCCCTCGACCTCATAACAAGCCACATTGTGGCATAACAATCAAGCCCTCGACCTCATAATCGTGAATCACTAACAACATGCTGGGCGCACAGCGCGATCCCATAATATCCTCACAATATAGGCCCTCGGCCTCACTCAGTCAGAAATCTCTCAAGTCACTCGGGCAACAGTAAAACATGATGCTCAGCCCAAAATATCATTTAAAATATCAATACGGAGTAAATACGGCTGAGTTATGAAAACAGTAAAGTACAGCATGACTGAGTACAGATATTAAGTCAAAACAGTGAGGAATAGTAGTAAAAAGCCCCTAAGAGTCCAAAATAGTTGGCACGCGGCTCAAATATGGCACTCAGCCCATAACATAGTAATACTTTCCAAAACACAATGATATCAAACAGTTTTCAATCAAATACGCGACGCAACCGTCGTACGGGACGGACCAAGTTACAATCCCCAATGGTGCACGACCCCGCGCTCATCATCTAGCATGTGTGTCACCTCAAAGCAGCACAACGATGTGAAATCCGAGGTTTCATACCCTCAGGACAACATTTACAATCATTACTTACCTCAATCTGGTCCAAACTCTAGCCAGCGATGCCTTTACCCCTCGACTCGGCCTCCGGATGCTCCAAATCTAACCAAAACATATTCATACTAACAAAATATTCTAAGGGAACAAAGCCCACTCGAAAATAACCAATTTACACCAAGAATTCCGAAATTGGCCAAACCCGACCCTCGGGCCCATGTCTCGGATTCTAATAAAAATCACAAAACTAGAATCCTTACACTCTCACGAGTTCATACACACCAAATATACCAAAATCCGACTACAACCGACCCCTCAAATCCATAAATCAAAGTCTCCAATTCCAAGCTCTAATTTCCCAATTTTAGGCTTTAAAACCCACTAATTTCATGTCTGAAATCAATATAGAATCGAGTATTGAGTTCAAAAATCTTACCTCCAAGTGTTTCCCTTCGATTCCCTCTTCAATCCCTCTCAAAAAGCTCCAAATCCTGCCAACAATGGTGAGAAATGGCCTAAAATTCGTGAAGATGGATATTTAAACATTCTGCCCAAGCGTTAATTCCTTAATCACGACCGCGGAAAATGTCTCGCGATCGTGAAGCACAAAAACTGACTGCCCTCATTTAATGTTACGTGATCGTAATAAATTCCACGCAATCGTGAAGTTCTGCCACTGACAACTTACGTGATCGCGGTATCACCCACGCGATCGCATAGAACAAACCTTACCACTTCACACCAACTCCTTCTCTCCTACACGAACGCGACATTGGCCACGCGTTCGCGAACCATAACCTCCCAACCAATCGTGATCGCGTTCTGGCCTTCGTGATCGCACTGAACAAATTTCACCTCTGCCCCACAAAGCCTACGTGATCGGGGATCCTTCTACGCGATCGCAAAGAACAAATGTCTGCAACAGAACTGAAGGAAAATCTGCAACTTTCAAAATAAGAATTTGATCCATTTAACTACTCAAAACTCACCCGAGGCTCTCGAGACCTCAACCAAACATGCCAACACATCCTATAACATTATTCAAACTTGTTCCAACCTTCGAAACGCTCAAAACAACATCAAAGCATCATTGGATTCAAACCTAAGAAGTTCCAAAACTTCCAAATTTCAAATTCGATCAAAAAGTCTATCAAACCTCGTCTGAATGACCTAAAATTTTGCACACATGTTCCAAATGACACAATGGACCTACTCCAATTTCCATAATTCCATTATGACCCCTATATCAAAATCTCTGCTACCAACCGGAAAACGCCAAAATTTCTATTTTGCCAATTCAAGCCTAAATCTACCTCGAACCTCTTAAACCCATTATGATCACACTCTTAAGTCCCAAATCACCTCCCAAAGCTATCCGAATCATAAAAACCAAATTCCAAGATCGTTTTCTCACAAGTCATCTTTCGATTGACTTTCCAACTAAAAGACCAACTTAAGAGACTAAGTGTCTCATTTCTCTATAGAACTACTCTGAACCCAAACTAACCAACACGATGTGATGAAATATAGCTGAAAAATATATAAAAAAAGTAGAAATAGGGGAAACGGAGTGATAATTCATGAAACAACCGGTCGGGTCATTACAAGAACATGAGAGATGCGGCCGCAATCCAGAATTATGCGGCTGCAGAATCAACTCCTGTCAAGATTTGAAGAGAAGTGCGACCCATATCACCTACTTTATTTATTATTGGGGCTGAAGTTCTTTCCAGATTACTCAACCAACTGATATCCAATGATCTCTTTAAAGGCTTCACAATGCATAAAAATGGACCACAAATTACCACCTAGCTTATGCTGATGATGTAATGATATTTACCTCTGGAAAACAAGATTCATTGAGATTGATCATGCAACAACTAAAGAAATATGAGAGATGTTCAGGGCAATCAATCAACTGTGGGAAAAGTTGCTTCCTGGTGGGTGTTGATGCAGACCTTGGTCAAATAGAAGTGATTGGGAACATCACAGGTTTTAGACTTACTCACTTTCCTATCATATATTTAGATGTACATTATACATGGGAAGAAAAAGGATCTCTTATTTCAATGATTCAGTGAATAAGACTGTGAAAAAGACTAATGGTTGGCAAGGAAAATTACTATCAATAGGTGGAAGAGCAGTTCTGATAAAGCATATCCTACAGTCACAACCGTTGCATTTACTTGCACCCTTAGTCCCACTAAAGACAGTTATCAAATAGACTGAAAGATTCATCACAAAATATATTTCTAGAAGAATGAAAAGAATAAGGAAAACACGATACTTTAGTTTAAGAATATTTTTGTTCTATCATCAGAAGAGGAATGAATACCGTTTCATCCTACAAATAATAAGCAATAAATTATAAGAAGAAAATGAAACACAAATTCAGTACTTAAATTATAAGAATCGAAAGAAACAATAACACATAATCTATACTACAGAAGAAACAAACCTGTAGATTGCTCAAATTAATTTTCTTTGTCGGATTCTATGTTTTTTGCAGTAAGCTTTATGAAAGAAGAAATGGGTGAAATATTAGTTATGAAAAGGAAGAGTGGTGCATTTTTTTACTACTTTAATTACCATATGCGCGGTCATGTAAAACCTTATTCTATATACAAAATAATACTTATACTAATATCCGGACATAACAATATGTTAAAAAGTTTTTTTTAGTTTTCAAATATTAATTCTTCATGTTTTATTCCATTTTTATTTAAAAAATTATTATTATAATTGTCGCGCCCCCTTTTTCCTCCCTTTTGAAGGGGAGAAGTTCGGGTTTCGACATTCACAGGGTGTAATGACTCATTTCTTTTTGGGAATTGGGTATTTGAAGAGTCGCCACCTAACGGATTATGGTGCGTTAGGGCACCAAGAGCGATTAACTCTTGGTTTGGTTTGCATTACCAGAGATTAGGGTAAGGGCTCGAAGTAACCTCGAGGGGAAGGTGTTAGGCACCCCTCTTGGTCCGCAACTATGGGTCCCGGCTGAACTTATATTCACAAATTAGTCCATTACAAGTAAACAATTGAATCAAATAGGTTGCAAGTAAAGCACATTAGAATAATTCAAGTAGTAAGATAAACGTTCGGACAAGTTGTAAAACAAAGGTTTTAATAAAGAAAGGATTTGGTAAAGAGGGGTCCTAGGTTGGTTATTCTATAGGATCACCCCACACAATGTCCGATAAACACTCCTCAATGAGGGGCTGCACGTGACATTAGCGCGTAGTCATCATGTCTCATATCTACCCGTCTCATCCCCTTATTGGTCTTGCAAAGAAAGTGTTTGGTCAACGATTTCTATTGTGTGCTGCTACTCGTCCCTTTTTAATGGTCCTGGAGGGAGTTAGGACCTCTACCTATAGGTGGTTCTAGACGTACCTCTAAGGTTTTAAAGGGCGAAAATTCTAAGCCGACAATCAAAACACTTAGGACTTTCAACATACAAAAGGAGCAATTAGGGGCTCATAGTTTCCTCCTCAAAACAAACATATAAGCAGTACAACTCAAGCACAGTTAAGGTCTTTTATTAGACAATGTCCTAAAGCAGGATATCTAAGTGAATATGCAGAAGACAAACAACCTCTCTTAGACTCAGAAGTTATACCCTAGCAGTTGCCTATGGACTCTTTTTAAAGCTTGTTAGGATCAGAAAATATTGAGCAATAGAAACAGTTTCAGAAATGCAGTTTTGAAAAAACAATGCTCTAAAGGCTTGCCTATACGCAAAATACTGATGTCTATATTAATGCATAAACAAAGCAAGTTTTGAAATGGATTCCTTTAATACCTATAGGTATGATATCTAGTGAGATTGAGGCGGTTTGAAGGAACTTGTTTCAGGAAATACTTAATACTTAATAAAACCAATTCAGAAAATGAATTAGGCTTGATCAAGTTGATTTATTAGACTAAATTAGATTAACAGACAGAATTTCATGTATGGCTCCCTATAGGCATGATGTCTAAGCGTAACACTAATTTTAATGATTTGCAGGTATGGAAGCATACATACATACTCGTTGTAACTGAATTTGGATAAGGTCTTATAGGCATGGCATCATTACTAATCTGATTTTAAGACATGATTGTTTAGAACCTAGAAACATTGTTTCTAAACATGACAGAATGTAAAACCTTATAGACATGGTTTCTACTTGATGAGGCACTCGAATTTAAGTAGGAAGTCCTAAGAGCATGATTTCTATTGGAAAAACAATCAGATTTAAACATGAAGTCCTAGGAGTATGATTTCTACTCAAATTACCCCATAAAACATGTATCTACCCACCCTTTTCACTAAATACCCCAATATCTGTTTACAAATTATTACAAGACAATGAATGAATTACATAAGTAAAAGCAGAAAATCAAGAAGCTATTCTATAGGGAGCCTTCAAACAGGCCCAGATTTTCCAAAACCTCCAATGGCCTCATATGCCTCAGTTCCATAGACAAATCAGAGTCTAGGTGCATGATAAGTAGGATTTTAACATGTTTTATACCCATACTTGCCTGCGCTTTGAGTGTAATTTGCTACAAATAGTCCCAAAATGCTTACAGATTGTGCTTGATTGCAGGTTTGAGCTATAAAGTGACAAATCGTCAAAGATCGGCTCAAATCAGAGTGAAACCTGCTCAAGTGTCAAAGATCATTAAAGTAAGGACATTCAAAACTTGGTGCGGACCGCACCATCATGTCATGCGATCGCACCATTGGAGTTCAGAGACTGTGAAACTACAAGTCAAACTCATGCGGCCGCGTCCCACTTCATGCGGCCCGTGTCTCACTCATGCGGTCGAACAATCTTGCTATGCGGTCGCGTCCAAGAAGTTCAGAGAGTGTCATATTCCAGAAGCAAACCATGCGGCCGCGTCCCGCTTCATGCGGCCGCGTCCCACTTCATGCGGCCCGTAGCCCTCTCCATGCGGCCGTACTTTATGGTCACGCGGTCCACGTTAGTGAAGTTCAGAGAAGCTGCCAAAACCATTCATGCGGCCGCACAACCCCCCAGGGGCATTTGTGTCCAGTTTTTCTAGCCCACTATAAATAGAGTATTTTACCATTTTTAGGTGAAGTTTGGTACATCTGATAGCTGTTGCACTCGTGAGACTTATGTTTTGGCCTATTTTGGGCATTTATAGCTTGGTTTCATCATAGATTATTGTAGTTTAACATTAGTAATTAATTAATATGGTTGTTTCATCTTCTATTTCTTCAGTTTCTTCTTTAATTATGTCTAGCTAAACCCATTAGCTAGGGTTGTGGCTCAACCCTAGTGTGGGTAATTAATGGGTGTTGCTTCTTAATGATAGATTGATATTGGGTGTTTGTTATTTGGGTTAATTTTATGGTTTAATTAAGGATTGATGGTTGCAAACATTGATTCTAGCTTAGTGGGTCTTGACTCTTCTTGAGAAAGAGAGTCTATGACCCCAAAATTGACCCAACAAGGAATTGGGGTGGACCCATGAGAAATGGTAGTCCCAATTAACGGGTTAAACCTCGAGAGAGTAATCACCCTACTTGAACCCAAGTTGTTTGGTCTAATTGGCCTACCCAATTGGTCTCGAGAGAGTCAACTGGGCAAATTCGCTCTCCCTACCGAGAGGTGTGAGAGTGGGTACAATTGTGCAACAGTTATAACATTGATCCCAAATATGTCAATCTATTATTAGTAGTCTCTACCCGTTAGTTAACCACCTAGGTGATGCCACGACCCTAGTGCCTTTCGCTATATTAATCACAACTTAGAACATATCCCTTCAGCATAAATTAGCTTAAACTTGTAGTTGATAATAGTAGTTATTAAACAAAACCCCCAAAAAATGTTAGAAGTACAATTAGGAGCAAACACGCATTCCTAGTCTGAACAAATACGCAACCCCATTCCAAGCTCCCTATGGAAATTGACCCCGATACCACTATTCGGGTAAAAGTCTTAGCGCCCGCTCTTCCTACCGTTGTGTCAGGCTGAGTTTGCTGCGACCACTTTTTGGCATCGTTGTCGGGGAGCTTACGGTGTTGACTATTTGTGTAGCTAGTTTTATGTTTCGCTTCTCTTTCCTTCTTTCTACTAATTTTATTTGTGTCAATTCACTCAGGTACACATGGCTTTAAACGCAAATGACCCTCTTGGCAACGTGGTCATTAGGGAGGAGGTTGAGGATCTAGAACAAGAAGACGTATTACCTCAAGCTCCTAGGAGAGGTCGAAATGCCAATGCAAATACCAATGCAAATGAGAATATACCAGACCCTCCTCTACCTCCACCAAGAGTGGCACCAAGAGTTCTACCCAATCAAGGGTACGCAAGTGCAATAGTTCCTCCCCGAATCCGGGAGGGGAACTTCCAGATTACAAATGTGATGCTCACCTTGCTCGAACAACAAGGTTATTTCACGGAGGCCGCTGATCAGAATGCTTATAAACACTTGAAGGGCTTCGTGGATACTTGTTGGGGTAGCAAGCAGACAAATGTTTCGGAGGATGCATTGAGACTTCGATTTTTCCCGTTCTCACTTCGGGGGAAGGCGTTAGATTGGTTGGAGAGGATCCCCAATCATTCCATCACTACATGGGATGAGTTGGAGGACAAGTTCATCGCTAAGTTTTTCTCTCCAAGTCACATGGCGGCTCTACGGGACGAGATTCTAGCCTTCAAGCAAGAGCCACTGAACCGTTACACGAGATATGGGAGATGTTTAGAACAATGGTGAAAGAATGCCCTAACAATGATATGAATGATGTGATGATCCAACAAACATTCTATAGGGGCATCAACATAACCAACCAATGTATTGTGAACCAACTGGCGGGAGGAAATTTTATGAAGCTTCCTTTCAATGAAGCTTGTGATGTGTTAGATGAGATGGCTGACACATCGTCGGCATGGCAAAGCCGGGCTAATGTGCCTTAAGGTGATCCTAACGTCATACATTTGCATAAGGAGTTACATGATCACAGCCAAGCCATTGCCGAACTTACAACAACAATAAATCAGTTGGTTAAAGCGCAGTTACAACAAGTTCAAAACCCGTGCCAAGTCAATGCCATGGAAGGAGTGAATATGATGAAAAGGAGGCAAAGAGGGCAACAACCTCAAGGAAATTTTGATAACTATGATAATGGTGGTGGCTATTCGAATGAATGTTATGATGATCAAAGTGAGGAAGTCCAATATGTCAACAACTATCAAGGGAATAGAGGTAATCAAGGAAACCAACAATGGAGGCCCCAAGGAAATTGGGGCAATCAACAAGGTGGTAATTGGAACAATAACAACAACCAAGGAGGAAATTGGGGGAACAACAATTCGGGTAATCAAGGGAATTGGAGCGGAAACAACAACAACAATTAGAACAACAACAATGGGGAAGGTAGGTGGAATAACAAAGGTGGTCAAGGAAATCGGGGGCAAGGCTTTCAAAGGCCTCCGATGTTTCAACAACTGAACAACCCGCCCAATTTCAATCTCAAGGGTCTAGTTCTTTGAGAAATGAATTTGGTAGAATTGAAGTTATGTTTGAGAAAATTATGAAGAAGAACCAAGACTCCGAAGCTCAATTGGCCTCCCACAACACTTCTATCCATAACTTGGAAGTACAACTTGGCCAAATTTCTCAGTCTTTAAATACTCGCCCAAATGGTGCTCTACCAAGTGATACGATAGTAAACCCCAAGGGTGGGCACAATAATCATGTGATTAAGGTGACAACGCGAAGTGGTAGAGGCGGTGATGTGCATGCCTCAAGAGGAAACCAAGTTATGGTGGATGAAGATGAGTTACGAGATAATGAAATGCCTTTGGTGGTTGAAGATGTAGTTGAACCAAGTGTGAGAGATGATGTGTGGATTGATATTCATGAGGTTGAAGAGGAGACACAAGGTGCCGTGAACCCGTCTAGGGAACACGTGATTGATATGCCCGAGCCGGTGGTGCCCAAAGCCAAAACACCCTTACCTCGGCCTCCTCCGCCCTATCCTTAACGGTTGGCCAAGCAAAAAGGTGACAACCAATTTAAGAAATTCATTGATATGATGAAGAGTTTGACTATCAATGTGCCTTTGGTGGAGGCACTCGAGCAAATGTCGGGGTATGCAAATTTCATGAAAGATTTTGTTACAAAAAAGAGATCAATGGAGTATGAGACAATCAAGATGACCCATCAAGTGAGCGCAATTGTGCATTCTATGGCTCCGAAACTTGAGGACCCCGGTGCATTCACTATCCCATGTACCATTGGAAGTGCCGACTTTGCAAAAGCCTTTTGTGACTTGGTGGCAAGTATCAATTTAATGCCATATTCGGTCTTCAAGACCTTGGGAATCGGACAACCTCGTCCAACTTCTATGAGGCTTCAAATGGCGGACCGGTCAATGAAGCGGTCTTTGGGAATTATTGATGATGTTCTGGTTCGTGTTGATAAGTTCATATTGCCGGCCGATTTCGTTATCTTGGATTGTGAGGTGGATTTTGAGGTGCCAATTATCCTTGGAAGACCTTTCCTAGCTACT